>NW_019213042.1:138617-223529 GCF_002532875.2 Varroa jacobsoni
ATTCTATTGTATACTGTGTGAAGAAATATGCTAGAATGATAATAGAACTTACAATCGAGCCTTTTTCATCGTTGGCAGACTACAATACCGCTGAACCTGTTGCTGCGACATACCATTAGCAGAGAACCACAAAACTCCCATTCCGAGGAAACAGTTCCAGAACGAGTCCGCTGCATATGGGTCGACGCGAAAACTATGGCAGCATCACCCTTGTTAGTACGCAAGATTGTTGTCAATTCAAATCTAAAAGTGTTTCGAATGACATTTACAAATGAAATAAAAAGGATACTTGTGCTGTAACGTATATATTGGGAAATGCCAATTAGATGAAAATCAGCTTTTTTAGATGTTTGCTTCCTACTATATTGTTCTTCTAAAACCCTACAACAGTTTTTTATAATTGTCAGCTGCACTAGGAAATATGCAGATGTTAACACTTCAAACAACTACTAATGTTACAGATTAATTTATACATTGGGTTCGCCCACATTGAGTTAATTATTTTTACCCACCTTGACAAGACAACTTTCGAACTCGAATGTCTTTAGCTATCCTAATATTGGATTATCAAATGAACATGGCTTATCTTCAGATCAGGGGCTGTACAGCATATGCTACTATGTAAGTTCTAGTTTAAATGTGGCACTTAATTTATATATGTACTCTCAAAGTTACAAAATGTTCATTTATAAAATTAATTTTAGGTTATCTTTGATACGAAACAGCAATGCCGTTGCAGTAACTAGCGGCGTCAAAGGCGAACATATTAATCAACAAATTTCAACATCTGCAGCAGCGGCTGCTGCTACTGCATCTTCATCACCAGCTGTAGTATCATCATCTCATTGCAAATGAGGTGAAGATCAACTTCGTATGTATAGGGAAATCGCATTGTTGTGCCTATGTGTCACACGAAAACGCCGGCTTCACGAGGCAAAGAAAAAACTGTTTCCACTTTTCTCTGGCTGTCTAGATTCTATTGCCATATCTGTGAAAAATTTCGCAGTCGGTGCAATTCAGATTACTGGAAATTGTATGATCTGTGTTCCGTCTGTGTAAACGAGAAGGGTCTTCTGATCGAATAAAACTTACTTGGATAAGTTAAGCCTTCCTGCCTCGTTGGTCTTCCGGTAGACCTCGTCGATTCCGCCAACGTCGTATACGGCCTTGACGAGCACCATCGCTAATGCAAAAAACATTAGGCTCATTTGGAAAACGTCGCTCCACACAACGGCTTTCATACCACCCTGGGCAATTCAGACAGACGGAACAAATAACCTCTTCGAAGCGTTCATGAGCGCTGTTTCTGACTGTGACACCATTAATACGAATAATCTAAAACCGGCCTGTTTACAATTACGCCAAATGTTAAACAGTTCCGTCTCTATGTCGGTTGAACGTTCAAGTAAACAATTGTCAAAACGTATCGAAAGTCTTTTTACACCTTAAATTAGAAACAGTATTGGAAGCAGCAGAAAAATTCGAAGTAGACCGTTAAAATGAACGTACGATTGTTGTGTAGAATGTGCAAATAAGTCCAACGGAAACCATTGAGACTGGAACGGAGATTCCTGTAGTAGCCTCGATAGCTATAGAGGGCGCATATAACTGTACACCTAAATAAATAATCTAAGAAAATGAGTACAAAGAGGTATTTGTTTTTGCTGTGCAATTTGGTAGCACAGCATGTACCACGACAATACCTAGACCGTAGGCAAAACGGTTCGGTATAAATGTACACTGCAAGCAAGCTGGTCGTCGGTTAGTGGCTTTGTTAGCTTCAAACAAAGTGATTGTACAACTTACACAAGATAGGGCGGTTGCCCCGGAGATAGCCCTTCGTAGAATCGGAGTGTGGAACCGTCTTTCAAGATACTGGAGGAGGCGCGCGGATGCAGTTTGATTAAAAATGTTGTTCAACTTAAGCTTATTTAGAATGTAAATGTGGAGTATCATATGTGAAGTGGACGCTCTGAATGCAAATCCTTAAATAAAGCACACTTTATCTTGTAGCTGCACGATGTAAGCTGATTAGTGGATCGCTTCCACTTTAAAAATAGTCATACTGTTCTTCAAGTACGCAGATCCAGATATGACAGTCGAAGTGAATTTCAATCTATTTGTAGCACTGTCTAATATAAAAATAAATACGTGGTAGAAAAATGTTCGAAGTTGGGGAACAAGATCGAAATCTTCTCACAGACGAAATGTCGGCCTCTTTTCTTTGTTCACCTTCATACAAACAAAGAGAGAGTTCAGCCAATCGTTCGCTACATAAACAATTCAATTGATTTATAGGCGTCGATGTTTCAAACGCCTAATGGCTATTTTTCCTGCGGTCTGTTGTCTTAGATACAAAAAAAGCCGGCATCACTAAAGTATCACGGTGTAGCAGAGTGTCTTGCCAACGAAACGCGTGGAGTGAACTGTTGTGAAAGACGATCTTTGTACGGATTAAGCCGTTACACGCTGCCGTAACTGGCTCGCGAAGGTCAATAACCCCGGCGTGTTATCAAACAGGTGCCCGTATGTTTTTCAACTAGTGATATTGATAGTAGTAGTAATAACAGACTTTCATCTCCCAGATTTAAGAGACACCGTGAGAAAGCCAATATACTTTAGTCGTTCAGCTCCAAACCCTAAAGGATAGCTACATACAATGCCCTTTGGTCCTAAAAGCGGATGAACGGGTACAGTGGCTGGGCCTGCTTTGTCGTCCTTTCAAGAGTGAGTATGCAGGTTTTACTCACGTAACAAGCTCGTCTTATTAACGTTAATATTAAAAGAAATGCATTTGTTCAACGAAGTAATCTATGAATAGGGTAGGCACAAATGTAAGTAAAAGTTCATATTTCCGGAGATCCAATACAACAGCATGCAGTAAGCTTCTGCACTGATCCACGCATCGATACTAACGCCGTTTGATAGAGACACGTACCGGTACTGCACACGGTGAACACGACAGAAACGATTTTGGCGGCACTTCAACCTGTTTGCGATACTGAAGATGTGTTTGGTTTGGTTTGGTTTGGTTTGGTCTGAGACATGTTTGGTGGGATTTTTGCACTACCACCTCTATTACAATTGATATTTTCCAAGCTTTGTTGTGGGCCTGACTGTGGGGATCTCTTTGGTAACAGCGACCATGCCGTAAAAGGGCTAATAAACAATATTTGTATAGTAAGAACTAGATGGTTACAACTAACCCTAAGACTACCCCTAAACTACCTAAGACATGACCAATGCGTAAATATGGGTCCTTTGTGAAAAGATTTTGGGTTAAGCAATGAATCACATTCCCCGAAACAGTAAAAGAAATAAGGGTCGAATAAAGCAATGGGTTTATGGCGTATAATGACAGAATGGGACGTCTGCACATCTGAACGCGCGAATGAAAAGTCTTTACTCGAGAGAACCTATCAAGTTAATCCAGGACTTCAATACAGGATATGTGCCAAAAAAACAATCAACTATAGTTATGCATACTGTAAGATAGCGTCACTTAGTAAAACCTTGAAAACAAGAACAGATTATGCAATATGTTTGTAGTATATAATACAAAGTGATGCGTAAAACTTAGAAACTTCTACTCGGTTCCTAATAGCAAAAAGTTGGATTGACAGCTAGGAATGACGCCGCTCTAGAGATTTTATAAAGTGGTATCCTCCAATAGTTAGATCAGATTTGTGCGTCCGGTGACAGAAATGTCGTTAACAAATATACGTCTTACGTGTCATTACATTTTAGAAAAAGTTATTATACAATAGCATACAGCAGCTGACCGTTTCGAGCGTCGTCTTAAGGATTTGCTCGTTTATAGCTTTCTAAAAGCTTATAAAAGTAAGAGCTTGTATATGAACCGTACGTAATAAGTAGATATATTTAGTGAGTTCCTTATTATCATACCGTATGCATGCTAATAAGCTGTAGTCGATAGAATACGGGTACCATGATTTCGCCTGCACAAATCGTAGCCAGAATTGAACTAAATACCGATATACTAATCGAAGCTCCGCGCATATAAACCTCGGCGGGATAGCCAAGCACCGTTATGGCTGATAGGAAGCTAGCCATCAGCGAAAGACAAACTGGTATAACTCCCAACTGTCGGGAACCCAGAAAATGTTCGGTTTTGTTCTGTTGATGTCGGTCCTTATAGGTGAAAAACAATCCGATCAGAGAAGGTAACACAAATGAACCTACAAGTACAGCATAATCCAGGATATGAAAGGAAGCAGACATTTTGTCCAGATCCAACAGGCGGATACGAATTAATTAAAGCAAACTTATAGAGATACCGGCTTGGCACTGCTTTTGCTAAACTCCTATCGACGCGGATTTTGTCGCAATGTTGAGCTTCAGTGCAACCCTGAAGATCTCAATACGCTATCCTGTGTCAGTCCTTCTTTGTTATCCGTCCCTTCGAAACGCCTTTCAGCTGGTACAGGTAGTTTGTGGCGCGCTCTTTGGCCTTTATTGAAGGAACTTCAATATTTAGGGCCGTGCTGTACCTACCAGCAGTAAATTGACACACTGCGTAAGTGAACCGCTAGTGAATCACATACATTCGCAGCCTGGACTACGTATTCAGAATTTTTCCAAGCCTTCGATCTCCTTTTGCCAGCACAGCCATTTGTAGTTTCCGGAGATTCAATGAAGTGACCCTTTCTCACCAGGAATCAGCCTGCTTTGCTATCAATCGCAGCGCCCTTGAACGCTTCAACCTGTTTTCTTCGATATCTGGTATAGTTGACTTCTCTAATGGTGCAGTCTACAACGACGTCGACGCTCGGTGCCTCCCGGCCGGCTAGAGTGGCATCAGCAGAATTCAATCACCTGCTGCAGCTCCCGGAGGGTGACGGTTAGCAGAGTACTTGTCTGATTCTGTATGATATATGCGCGCATAGGGTCGCGTCGATTTGTATGTGTGTCCAGGAATGATCGACGCAGTTCAGCAACACCGGTAACATCACTAGCTTTACCATAGTGCAAAAGATCACGGGGATCTAGTGCAGCTGAAGCTTGAAAAAGTAACTACGGCTACGATGACGAAATGATGTCGAATGCAAGAAGCATAGATCGTAAACGCTTCAGTCGACAGATGTAATCAGGTATCGACTGATGCGGCTAGTCTGGCGAAGTCGATGGCATCGCATCGAAGTTGTGAAAAAAACAGATACAAAACAGAGATTTATTGTGATTTTATATTTCACGGTGTCTCATTAACTGCTGACCAACCGCAGTCTCGTGTCGATGAAATGCACTGGAGCTTGATAAGCGGAACAAATACACGTTAACGCTTCACTGATCTTCAAGCGTAGGATAAACTTATGTTTATCCAACGATCAGATATAATTTAACATATTACATCCGATGATGGAACGATGTCCTAGAGTGAATTATCCTTTACATGAGTGGTGAAAAAGAGCTCTATTCAAATTTGATCACGCTAGAGCGAGGCGGTAGATGTTTTCTGCAATTCCAGAATAATATGATACCACCAGAATAATATGACCCACTTTGTCGGGTCCTGATTAGGTGCGATTCATTCTTAAAAGCACCTGAAGTATGGCCTCGAGTCCATAAAACAAGTCGGCGATTCAATTCTTCTAGCTTAACTGCAAAATCTGTTTACATATTTGTAATATCATATATATCACAATAGTACTGAACGTAGAGTCATCCATAACCAGGCAGTATTGCACGATTTTTTCTCAATTCTTCCGCATTAGAGTTTAAATAAGCAACTAGCTGAATTTGCGAGGCTACCGTTCAAATCTGCGCCAAAAGTTCACCTATAATGAGCTCAAAACTTTGCCGTAACATATATTATTAGGAAACACACGAATTTAACTTGTACACGAGGAGTAGCACTTTATCGCGACCGTTATCTCTTAGAACAAGATACAAGACAATAGAAGCTGTTCATTGCCACAACGCAATAGACTGCTCCTTCGCTCAGCCATAGCTTCTCACCGAACAGATAAGCACAATAAGAAGCGTCGCCATAAAGTCAAAATAAAGTCGATTTGTTTGTTTTTCGCTTATATTAATCAATTACATATACAAGTCAATATATTCGATCCAAATCAATGCGCATTCAATCCAATGTACAATCGAAGTTCATCATTCAGTGAAAATAGATAACAACACGAACAATAAAGCAAATATGCATGGATTATTGTTGCTATGCAGTATCTGCTACTGTTGTTATACAATTGCTAACGAAGAGCTTGTTGTCGCTGTTCTGTGCTTATACCCGACTAAAATATAGAATAAGGTCGAGTACTTAGTCGTAGTAATCGGCCAGTTATTTCTGAGTTGTCGAGAAACGAATGACAGCGGCACTATATATATATATATATGAAAACATGTAGGTTTCTAATATTGGGCTTCGCTGGTCATTTCGGGGCGATAAGCATTATCCGTCATTATATTTTTATCAGCTACCAGGATCTCTGCTTGTTGCTGGACGTCATTTGGCCACTTTTTGGAGTATAGATATATCAGGAGTCTCTAAAAATCACTAAGCGTAATTTATAGCTAAAAATAGGAGAAAAAAAACGCAGTTTTTCATACGAGACACGCGATAGTTCATGACATTAAGATTGTTTTTGTCAACATCGATCAGTTGTTAAATATCCGAATTAATATACATTGCATGTATAATGTCCTTTCATTGTCCTTGCGCACACTTTCAACGAAGGTAACTACTATGGGTCAACTAAGGTATCCCGCTTTTATTTACAGGGAACAATAATGATGGCTGTCTAAATCTACATGTATAAAGATAAATTTTTATATAAATCAGAAAAATTTTAATAGATTTAATGGATAAAATTTTACTAATAGAGCCACTAGCTAACGAATAGAAGAAGACGACGACGGTTTCTTCTCTAGTACAACTAACTGCAAAAACGTCAACCGTTTGTGGTCATGAATTAGATTTACCTATTCAAACGATAAGGAAAGAGATCATAACGGCAGCACGCTATATACTTGCCTATCTATCTATAAAACTCGTATGTAGTAGAATTGTTTGGAAATAACTACCGGGGTAGCCGTGAAAGTGGCTATAGAAGTGCTATGGAATTTCTTGCGCTGCTTGTACTGCAATAAGTTTGAGATTAGTCAATAGGTGCTTAAACTGAAGCACGCGAAGACGGAATAGAGAGAATGGCCCGAAAATTATTCCATCCAATTGCGAACTACAAGGAAAATGACGACTAGGGAAATCGCGATAAAGACTACGGCAAGGAACAAAAGGATGGTAGCCATCGTTGGGTCGAAAGGTGTCCTTCGAGATCGCAGCAGAGCTGAAAGGATCCTTCTGGCGTTGTCGTGTGGTACCACTTTGAGCTGGCATCGATCTGCATAAAAATTGCCACAGGAAAAGTTATAGTCGAACAAGACGATTAGATGCAATGAATACATCCATTTATTCACCTGTACTCTTAATAGTTAAGTAGTCTATAAATACATGTCGACGGCACAATCCGAGGAAGTCTATAAGGCCATTGAAAATATTGTGCTTTATAGAAAAGCTAAAGCAACTAATTCGAGATCAATGGCGATCCCATACGTAAAAAGCAGAAAGCTGTTCGTACGTTACTGTCTTCTAGAGACGGCTATGTCGGCTAGAGTTCTCTCGTAGAGGTCGGTCTTGAATGGAATTTAGTGGTGGTAAAAAGTAACGCAATGACAATTCAGATGAATTCAAGGGTGCGGCTGGGTACAGCACGACAGAAACTCATAACCGATTCTTTTAGAAGCCCTATTAAGAAGCAGCGGAAGCTTTTATGTAGATGCGAATTCGGAAACAAGTTACTAGTCTGACATTAGTTAAGCTTGGAGTTCTGTAATATACATTCTGTAATACTATGGATGTACCGCCCTCTTTTGGACAAAGTTATGCCATGGCCCGATGAAATTAGGGCAGTATCGAATGCAAAAATGGCAAGTTTCTATTTGATACAATTTAAGTTACGCTAGTTGCAAATTTTTGCCGGGCCTTCAACAACTAGAAATCATTCACAGTTACTATCCAAGTACAATGAGTAACTAATAGGTTATAGTAAATACGCACCTTGATGCACACAGACGTTTAAGTCACCATTAAGCTTAATTACCGTACAGGTTATGTTTAAGTTGTGCTTGTAATTTGTATCGAGATCACCTCTAGGCGAGTGGCACTGCCAATCCAAGGATTCGAAAAAAGTAATTTCTGAAATAACAACATTTGACGTTATGTTCATTTGGTCACATGTTTAACATCCTGGAAGTTAGATTTCTGTATTCCGTAAGAACATGTGTATGTGAAAGCTGATCTCACAACTTAGCTTTAGAGAACTTGAACAACAACTTGAATAGTATTAGACGCACAACATATTGGAAAAGTGAAACAGTTCGGTGCAACTCTTTATTTATGGATGAAGTGAAGTAATTGTTCAAGCAGTGCTAAAAGAATGACATGTGATTAACGGGCCTTCTGCTAGTAAACGATGCGGTCTAGCTACTATTTAAGAAAATAGCTTTACTACATGATGTTTCGTAAAACACTGGGATACGGCGAATGAACCAACCGTATAAACCAATATGGAACTAAACCGTAAATCCTTTATTTATAAAATCAAAGCTTCACATGAGCTTTATCGAATTTTGAGAGATTACACGGAATTATAAATTATCGGATTTAAATAATGAACGGTACCTATGTAAGCTAGACACAGATTGGTTGCAAGGCTTACTAACCCTCAGCTCGTGGTGGCTTCGTTTCATAGCTCCGCCTGGGCACCCTGCAAGTGATTGAATTTATCTTAAACTTGCCACAACCCCAACATTTTTGTTTTTTGATCTTGCCAGTCGATGATACCTCACGTATTAACGCGGGAAACGTCATGATTGTCTCAACCGTACTCCGCAGGGACGTTCCTGAGCAGTAAACATATATTAATTAACATAAAAATGCTTTTACTCACCATATTTATGCAACGATGATATATAGATATATCCTGTAACTGGGCAATTGCAGAATTGGTGCTCGACGATGACAGGACGAGAGAGCGCCTTCAGTGATATAGTCGCCTTAATACTATCTATCTGTTTTCTAAGAGAAATAAACGTTGATGACATTGAATGACCCATTCGATCAAAAGCGCGAAACGTTGTGTAGATTTTTAACAAAATCTCAGTAATCTACAATCTAATCAGTAATCTAAAATAGATAAAGCGATTGTTCTTTCTATTCTATACAATATATAATGGTTTCCATTTTCGTGTGTCTAGAATAGTTGAAAGGAGGTACCTGAAACTTATGGTGGATGGTACGCTGACTCATTGTGCGTTGTGACTAACAGCGCATATACGCATACATATACTTCATTTGAAAAAAATATTTTCATATGCTAGTTTCCAATTAAATCGTGTTTTAAAGTTTTTTTTTTCTTCGTAGCTTAGGGTTACTGATTTCGGCCTCACCCCTAAAGATAAACTATGGATCACGTGCGGCGAAAATGTGCATGAAACGTTTTAAGATAGCGAACAATTGTAAAGCAATTAATTCTTGATTGATTTCAAACAGAACTAGCTTTTGATTTCAGCTCAGCAAACTATTTTACCTTAACAAGTTTAGCATGTAACTTGACAAACGTTGGAACCAGGTAAATTTGCTAGCGTCTAATCTTAAGAAGCGACTATCACGGCATCGAGAAAACAATTTCAGCTGGCAGTCAGGCCGACCTTTTGTGTCAGTATGAAACTGAAAGTATGTTTTATAGAACTGGACCTGTAAACAATGAGATCCTCACGGAAGTTGTTGAATAACATTGGCCTATTGAAAGGATAAGCTGGTTTAATAGGATAACTACGTCGCCTGATAGTTCATAAATTCACTTGCTATACTTTTCGCGAAAAACTAGCTAAAAATAACACATTAAAATATACTTATGAGTAGTTCTCTGACGCGTACAGTGAGAGGTTTGTTGAAATTTATGAATACGTGATCAAGTCTTTCATCACGGCTGCCCTTAAGAATAGATTTTCTTTATCATTCTGACACTAAACAACTGCAGGGTCTAATAAACATGTTACACATGTAACCGTCAGAGACTGAGATCTATATAAATCCTACACACAATGTCATAGAGCCGTGCTTAGATTCGTCCCACATCGACAACGTGCAGTTCTTCAGGTCCACTCTATCCGTAAGTAGACGCCAGGGTCGAAAACAATAGTTACTATTAAATAGGGGACTTTTATCTTTATCAATCGTATATAACGCGCCCAGTTACTAAATCATGTTATCACTGGCTACATGGAACTATATTAGAAAGTAGATTCTTACCGCCGCAGCAGTACAATGATCTATTGACACGTTGATCAACATCAAGTCTAACGGCAGTTTCAAACCAAATACGGGTCGAGGCATTATTTTTTGACGTCCTTTGATCCTTTCCGTAAAGGTTTCCCACTACCGGGTTTCTCGTATAGGCCTCAACAGCCGAATACGCATCCTTGTTGGCGGTAGTAATCCTTCTAGTTTTATGAGTAGTCACATCTACAGCGGTACTGTCACTTAATGCAGGGGTGTTGAACACAGTCACCGTCTGTTTATCTTTCCAATCAGTCGAGGTATTTTCCACAGAAGGCGTAGCTATCGAACTTCCCGTTATCGAATTTTCGGTTTTCGTTTCAACAGCTAAATCCTTTTCCGAGTTGGACGCAGTAGCTTTTGCCCGTAAATCGCCAGCTTTTTCCGGGAAGGCATTGTCACCTGCTTCAGGCACAGCGATGATAGAGTTCTGTTCAGGCTTCTGATTAGCTTGAATGTTTGACAATGATTCCGTAGTCATAATATGTATGCTAGCTGCATCACGATTACCTTCAGCTAACCCCGAACCTTGCAATTGCTCAAAATCTGACTTATCTTCACCTGCCAGATCATCATAATTCTCCTCATGTCGATCTTGTATCTTTGTTTTTGGAGGAGCAAGAGTGTCCATTGTCACAACATCAACACCTACATCAGCACCGTTTCCCGCGTCATCTAAGATCCTGACGGTAACATGCTTCGACTGTACCTGATCATATCCCTTCGATGATTGGAAACCACCCAGAATCAGCATCACCCCAAACAACATTATAAGGCACACCATTATTGATCTAGCACAGACCGACAGCTAACTGATTTGATGGGGACATTCAATTAAAGCAACAGCTAAGGGCAGCGGTCGCCGCGGTATTCTATGTTCGCCCTCTTCTCAGGGATAGACTCTACGTTCAGCAGCGGATTAATAGCAGATCTTGTTGGCTGCGACCCGACGTCTGCTTATTCTAGAACGTAATATACATATATATATATATATATATCAATACGTGTGGCTCAAGAAGACAGCTAACGAGCTGAGTTGCCCGGCGAAGAGATGCTGGTCATGAGCATATGTGATGGCCTTTGCGGTCTGCGGCCGGATATATCAGATAAACTTTAGCGTACGTCCGTGAGTGGTTCGTTGAATAACGGAGGAAAAAACAGAGTGAGCAGACAGTAAAGCGATGCGCAACGCCGGTAGTGAGGGCATTTAACGCGACGCCCTTAAAGCGAAGCAGGAGTATCGTAGTTGATTAAATAAACACCTTCAAGTATATGATGAACGCAAAATACGCTCTACGCTTGAAGAATTTTACGTAGGCAAAAAAGATCAACTGTATCTTTTATATAGTAGGAGAGTTCCATTATAGGGAAAGAACTGTCTGAAAGTGAATACGAGGAGTGTGGCTTTTCTGAAGAATAACGCGACCATATACAGACCGCAATTCTCTAATTTGAGTGCAGTACTTCATGCAGACTTCATGCATAAGTGTAGTACGGTTGGGCCACCACCTGTTTGCACCGTTTCAGGTTAGCTATATTGTCTGAAGGCCAGTCTGCAACTGAATAACGGGGTAAATGCAACCGCAGGTCGTCTTAGCCGAAATTCTGTCACCGTTTATGTTAATTCGGCTCTCTAAGCCACTAGTGGTCTGCAGTGTATTATTATCGTAACACTAAATGTTTGGGTGTCATTTTTATCTGTTCGAACCAAGATTCCCAGGTCTTTCAAGTAGATTTATATCAGATTGTGCGAGTTTATTTCGTCCTTTTTAAAATGCCCATAATTTACGCTCCTAATAAAAGGAAGCGAATGAAACAGTCTTATACTGCTGATTCTGACTAAGCTAGATCTGACCTCGATCCGTAATGAATAAGTAACTATTGGGAGTGCCATAAGGATACTTAAATGTTTCAGGTTCGAAGACTTTGAAAATAGCGAAACATTATTAGGCAACAAAGGCGGTCACATTTACGACCGAACGGAAAAACTGATGCCTACCACAGCGGCAAATCCTTGTCCTAGAACATAGGACTCGTGTCCTATGTTCCTAGGAAACGTGTCATCAAGCTATAATCTTTTTGATTTTGCAGTAAACTACGCCTGAGCCATTTAGCATCTACGACGATTGTAAATGTACTTCAACATTAATATAATTATTTCTGTGCCATATGTAATTACTTGAACTACTTTAAAAAAAAAAAACTGAAACTAAACAGCTTTTATATTGTGCACGAATTTTTAGTATTACTATAGTTTATGGTTTCGGCATAACCTGGTACTGCTTGTTGAAGATACTAAATTGCCAATTCTGCCTACCCTGCCGGTTTCCGCTGATCATTACTGAACGATTGGCTACCACTGAGTATTTAGTGATTACATATTACAGATTTTATTGCCGTTATAGGTGCCCCTTTAGAAAATCGTGCAATGTATACTTCTTCTGTGTGAGCGAAATGTATCAGACGAATATTCCCTTAATTTTATATTGGGAATAATTTTATATTTATTATATATATTATACTTAGTGCAATACCGACGCTTGTTAATCGTAATTCATGGATCGTCTTACTTCTTGGAATTGATCTAAGCTCAATCTTATTTTGTTCAATAATACAGTTTTATAATACTCATTCTATGAATCTGTAAAGACGTCAAGTTATTTGCTAAAAGAAGTTCTAGAAATTGCGTTCATCATAACATACGACAGGTGGATACAACAAGTGGAAACAACAACAACAAAGAATGTTGGTTAAAACAAGTCCCGAACGAACTCCCAGGTTCTAAAAATATCGTGAGCATTCCCTTTTTCCTTGAATCAGGTTTGAAAACGGGTCGTTTTAGGATAAATAAGTGCAACCGGTTTTCAACGCATAGTCTTTTGACTCTATTAATGAGTACCTGTAATAATCTTCGGTCTGGTGAAAAAAAAAAACTACGTTTGCGGACATGAAAATACAGGCTTTATATATTTCACGTTTTGCCGGTATTTGGCCAGCTAGCAGGACGCGAAATTAGAGAATGTCTAGCAAGAGGGTTGATGATATAATACGAGTTAATTTAATTAAAAAAACATAATGTGATTTTCCATTTGCGATTTTTTTTTTGTCATAATTTATCGTGTATATTGTATCCTTATCTGGTAAATTATACTATTTATGTAAAGATATTAATCCAACGTTTCTTATAATATCTCAATATAGATATAACTTAGCGTCTAGTACCAAAAGCTCTCCCTGTGGCATTTTAAACAACGTTTGAGGCACTACAGCCACAAATTTACTTTAGGCTAGCGCAAATATAAGATTACTGGACCTGTTGGCCTTTTCTGGTAATTATCAATATTACAAGCTTCTTATCTTAGGGTAACCACGAAAACTTAGCGACCAGTGTCACAGATAATCTAGAAACGTTCAGCAAATGTATCACCTGAACACTTAATTTGTCTTAATTTGAAACAAAACACGGATATTTAGTAATAACGTGCTATTTGTTTAATTTCCTTTATTGTAAAGTCCCCTCACGTTTGTTTGTCGTTTTTCTCTTGATTTTATTGTCCTACATAGATACATAGATACATTCATATTGGCATTTCTAACGTTTCTTTAGACTTTTTTTTTTGTTTCTTTCTTTTTATAAATATACATGACTAAGTGAAAAGTAGTTTCTGGTCAGTAACATTCATCGACGTCAGATTTCCTGTAATATTTGCGTCGTGTGCTTTCTAATGTTTTTTTTTTTTTATATTTTTTCTTCGACTATAGCCTGTCAGCAACCAATGGAGAGAATCGAAGAGAGTCTAACGCGCGGTATGCTGAACGCCTTCCGTATAGTTTATTCGTCTGTTCATAGACACACTGTCTTAAGCTTACTCAATAGAGCTTAATGGCTTGCGCAAGCCGACACGGAAATTAATGACGGCTCCCTTTCATCAGCGCACCTATACAAGCAAAGTTTTCAAATAAAAATAAGTCATTTCTAAAGTCTTCGCACACAAGAAGCTCTAACACGGGAACTAACCTGGAACCATAACTTAGTCTCGATTAACTTAGATCACAAAATTAATTCATAATGTCTAAGAAGCTCGATTATGTAGGACAATCAAAATTTGTTTTGAGCCAAACGAACCCTACAGTGTTTCCTAGATAATGCAGTCCTTATCAAATATGTAACAGCTGTTTACGCACCTCTTGGGCGAACTCCCTCTGTATCTGCAAGTCGCTTGCTGTACAGTCATTTGTATTTCCCTCTCAAAGCAAACGACTCGACTTGTTCGATATCAAGAATTTTTAAAATTTTTCTTATAAAATTATTTTTGGTTTTACCCATTGTCGTTATATGTGCATTTCGCAGATAATATTTCAACATCATCATTTATTCGTACCGATCTCGTGACCATCGAGAGAGCTCTTTTCTGCAATTGCCCCTTATCATGGCTTCGCTTATTCTCGTCGAATGCAACTGCGCCTTTCAACGCTAAGGACTAAACATTGGCTGATTTGCATCTGTAGTAATAAGAAATATACAACGGCTGAGGTTCCGAAATAAAGGCGATGTTAACATAATCGCGTGTCGCACTTATCTACTGAAATGTTTTCCAGGGCCATGCCCATCGCATTGGTGCGCAATCGAAATCGATAGGCTCAATAGTCGCGATCTGGGTGGAGCGACTCTCAGTTGAGTGCTAGCTACATTATAAACTGTGAGACTACAAATGTCTCCGCGTATATCGAAGCAGACGCGTAATAAGAAGAAATAAAAAGTACAATGTAATGTACAGGTTTCTTGCTAGTAGTATTACTATTATGACAGTAGTAAATCTAACATCAGAGATAATTTTATCATTTCACACTGTTTAGCGTTCGTTTTATCGGAGCGCAGCATGGTCGTTTTCTTCTCCGGCCCCATCTATTTTCAAACGTCATTGCTATCAATAACAACAATTATTATGATCATCGCCACCGATGTCGTTGATGTTATTTGTCAGTCAGCGTCATAGAGCACTTTACGCTTCGGACATCGTGAATTTTCTACCTGTACGTTATCTGCTGGTCCATTATCATGTGTGATCGTTGTAACGATCGCTAAACCGAAATTGCGTTAGGTCGTCGATCTTATTTGTTTGTTAATGTATCTTTGCTATTCTATCAAATATAGTATGAGACAGCCATCCAATCGTACAGTGATTTCAGACAGGCGTTTGACAGTGTTGTTACATGTACGTTGTTAGCAATTCAAGTGTCATTCCCTTGTTATGTTTCTCAATTCTTAACAATTGACTACTAGACTTCGAAAACGTATGTCTGACGCTTAAAAAAGCTGCCAAAGCAACCCGCGCAGATATCTACAGACATTTTTAAAACTGAGATACAAGTGCGTCATTCTAACCATCTGTGAATGAGGCGACAATCGAACCCAATTCATTGTGGGCCATTTTCCAACTGTAATCTATGTTCTCGTCTCTGACACGTGTAAGTTCTGCTGCCTAACTATGGCCTTCACCTTGAAGCCTACAGCTAATCTGGACAAAGGAAAAAACGTACTGACATACAGTAGTATCAGCATATTAAGAAAGATTTTTCGTTTTAATGTACCAACGTTGTCACATTCTCTGCTTGTTAACAGTATCTCGAAATCAAACTAATTAGGATGTCTCTGGCACTTACGACCGATGATCACCACACGATCATTTAACCGTATCTAGTCATATATTCTAAATGTTTCATGTCCCTTTCTTTTTGCCGACCGTCATTCAAAATAGTTCACAGGTCCAATTGCCCTACTCTATTATTACACTACCAATGTAATAATTATTATCGTTGCAAGAAAAGCACAATGTGTCATCACGCATCATAACAACTCATAACTGGACTCAGCGCGAGCATTTTTGGTAGTTAGTATCACCCGCTTAGTTAACCCTATCTAACCTACCATCCCTTTCGTTTATATTATCAAAGTAATACAGCACACGATTGACGCTTGCATCCGCTTGCCTTTTCTTTTCTCCCGTCCAGCAATTTCTGCCTTATTTTTTTGCTCATTGTCGGTTGCATCGTAAGAACTGTCCACAGGTTGCTTGCTACTCTATTTACTCACTTACATCGACATGAATTCTTGCCACATTTTCAAATAATAGCATTTATATTGTGTAAGACAATAGCGATATGGTAGTATAATATTATATTAATAGTAGATGCAATAATACCAGCCAGGCGTCATTTCATTGGCATCGTTATACTGACAATATTCGTCGTAGTTACTATCAGAATGGTCGAGACATCTGTGTGGTTTGATATATCCTTTTCATCATAATCACGCATCCTGCAATGGCTAATCTACTAGTCTATGATATCACATTATGAAACGATCATGCGCCAAGCCACTGCATTTAGGCATTCATTGTTGAGCGTCCATCGTAAGGACATAGACAGACAGCCTTTTCAGAGTTCAAGGCGATTCATTCAGCTCAGCGGAGCTTTCTCTGGAAGAAAAACACATTTGCGTAAAGCACACGCGCTAACACTTTCGTACTTTATATGCACACAGATCTGCCGCTCGAAGAAGTTTGCCTAGTAGCAATCAGTGACACTTACATAGATGAACAAACATTTTTCGGTTGTATCCTTAACTCACAACGGTGTCGCGCTTTTTCTTTTACTTAGCACGGCGACCTCGCGCAGTAAAATAGAAACTCGCTAAGGGTGTTTGCTGTGTTGTTGTTCTTATTGTTGTTGCTGTTTTTTATTACATTTTTTTCAGGCGAGTCCACCAAATTGTTGTTTACATAGTTCCGCCTCTTGCAAGTGCTAATACCATTGTCTGCCCAACGTTGACCTGGGCACGCCCATTTCATTCAATAAAAAGCTGCTCTGCTCTTTCCTTTGAGTCGGTTCATTTTTCTCGAGATTTTGCAGTAGCCCAGTGCCTCAAAATGCTAGCTCTCGTGGACATACTGCAACGGTACTAAACACAAAAATGAGAACTGTCTTGAATAGCATATTCAGTTTTCTTCGAAGGGAACAGAAATTGTCCTGGGCTAGTTCTTCTGTTACTTCTCATGCTGTAAGCGCAACAAGTTCACGATGCAACTACTCAGGAAACGGCTAGGAGCATTGCACAAGCTTTTCCTCGTTAATGATTGAAGAGAATTGAACTTTTCAGAATTTGAGGAGCGTCACTAAGGTTCAGCTTGCTTACTTTTTTGAGAATTTTCTGTGCGAACTACTTTGAGCCAAGGTTTTGGCTATACCGAAACACGCGCGACAAAGTTGTAAATCAATACACTACATACATATGTAACTTTAGGTTACCACTATGAGATATAAATATTATTAGCTTAATCGTTTAAACCAAATCGGCTCTGTTCGAAGCTTCCGACCGTTCTAAAGTTGAAAGTCTTTGATCAGCACCTATAAACGACCTAACTATCTACATAACAACTTCTTGTGCCGTACTTTCAATTTATCGGCTACGAATAACTTTTCATGTGCCTGTTACACTGAATGCATAACCAGTGATCGTTCTGGTTCGCAAGATATGTTAACTTACATAAAAAACAAAAAAGTAGGAACGCAATCTCCTGCTGTTCTCCCAGGCTGATTCGATAAACTAGATGGCTCGAGCGCGTTGTTACTGTTGTTGTCATAGCGATTCCATGTCGCCCTCGAAGATTAGGAGGTGCTCGGAACTTTGGCTAGGTGAATGATAAAGCGAATCGGCAGAGGAGTGTACACCCGGTACACCCGTCTCCATGCTACCGCTATGATAGCGAGGAGGGAGATCTGGTTCGGACATAGCGTCCGCCATATGCTCGGCGATCAGATCGTGTGATGATTCCACCTATGAAAATGTATAGAAAGTACAACAGAAAATCTAATGTACAGACCGTCAAAAAATACTCGTTGACGCCAACTGAGAATTAGGGCATTATTAAAAACATGTCCATAATGTGCATCTGTTTAAGATAATGTTAACTATGTTTCTTAAACATTGTCAAACTGTCACCTATAATTTGAAGTAACCATGTTCAGCTAACCTCAATAAGACCACCGTCTACTAAAGAATCATGGAGAGCTAGAGCGCCACCCTGCTGGTGACCGGGTTTAAACGAGAATTGAGGGCCCATCCATAGCCTGGAAAAAGCAGAAAAGAGAAAACCTATCATCTGCTTCGTTTTTCACTACCTTATTTACACGAAAAAAATACTATATACAGTATTACAATTAATAGGTGATAATAGCATGTATTGGTTTTTAGCTGATATTCGTCTACAGACGTACAGCCGTAAATACAACATGGAAATAAGGCATGCTATTTTTCGGTTCTTTAAAACTGAGCTTCCGGTGATTACTCACCGCCGATGTGGTGGAGCATATGTAACAATTTCCACTTGACTCATCCAATATCCGCTATGTTTTCCTGGCGTAATGGCGCCCTCGCCCCCACCCTGAGGCCGACCCTGCGGTGGAACTCGTTTTGTCGGTGGATTCAGTCCCGTATTCGTACCCCCGTGGGCGGCGTTCGGACCGCTGCTTGTATTGCAAGTCGTCGCGCCGGCTACAGTATTTGGTATTAGCAACTGCCATTCAGCTACATGGTGGGCAGCCACATCAATGCCAGTCTCCTGGTCGCTCGCCCGACCTCCAATGGTGCCGCTTTCGGTCATCTGCGGACGCAACTCAAGAATGTACTCGAGCAAGGCCCCGGACGTGGTCACCGTAAACAACGAATCCTGGTTAGGCGCTTGTAAGGGCGCCTACAAATTTGCGTAGGCGGACAGACAAAGCAGACGAAGCCAAGGGTTGGCGAGAAAACGTCGAGGATAAATTTCATCGTAGCAAAAATGGACGAAAAGATAAAACAACGATTAAAAGTGTGCTTTGGAGTCCTGCGCAAGGTATTATCGACCACATATTTTATACAATTCAAATATTTGCCTGCTACCATTGTGTCAGTTACGAAAGATGATGGACATCTATTACCTAACTCGTCTATTTACGTGTGTGTTTTTTAAATTTTGTCGCCTCTGTCTATACCCATGTTTTGTTGGAAGATTTACCTTATTATTAGTGAGCCAACAAGCGCGTGCCGACGAGAATCCCATGGAAAGCAACATTCCGTCGCCCTTTCGGGAGCCAACTTCATTATCACCTGAAATATTATCATTATTATTATTATTGTTAACCACTTACGCTGTAAGGTCTTCGCGGTTTGCCTACACGGGCCAAACACAAACCAAAAAAAAAAGTATATCTTTAGTTTTCCCATTCTCCATAACCAGTTTACTCATTTTTACATGGACCTACCGAGATTGAGGGTGTGACGGATCTGCACCGCTGGTTGAACTATGAGTGAGTCCGAGTCTCGATCCACGCCTACGCTACGGTGATATCGACTTAGTTTGTTAACAACGCGGGGCGCTAAATGAGTTCGCACCGATGCCCGACCTCCGTACGGCGCAATGGGGAACACGTGAACAGTTCCTCGTGCAGTGGCTGCGGCTGCCCAACGCGAATCGAGTGAGAAAGCTAAATCCCAGACGGTTGCCGTAGTGTCTCCTCGCTGCAAAACGTACAACAGCTCCACCTGTCGAGAAAAATAGAACACGCTTAATTTAGGCAACGTTTACGAAACCTGCTCTCCGTGGCGTTTTACGCCCTTTTGTAAAACTCTATCAAGAGAAAAAAAGTCACAATTAATCAAGAAAAAATCTACGATATTGAAAGGCTATTACGATGATGCTTGCATGGGCAGGTTGATGTTAGGATGCATTACCAAGAATAAAGGATAATTTCGCATTGGACACAAGTTTGGGCACAAGGCAGTGGCTCTGATATCCGAGATCCATGAACAAACTATAAAAAGTCATGGAAGAATTAGGGGCTTACCTTAGCATGAGTAGAGCCAGCAGGATGCGGTTGAAGTCGGAAAACGTGAAATTTTCGGCCCTGAGTATCAGCTGTCATGAGCAAACTGCCCGCTGCATCAAAGCACAATGAAGTGATTGGGTCCCTATGCGCCTGTAAAATGCAAAACAACATGGCTACCCGTGCGTGTTTCGTAAGCGGCATAAGACATGTGAAAAGTGCGCAAAGGTTGCCGAAGTGGAAAATAACCACTTGCAAATCTAAAATAAACTATCATAATATTTAATAGCTTACTAACAAATTCGTAAGTAGAGAGCCACACCAATTTGCGTATGCTTAACTAGAATGGAATTGGAGTTCTTCTGGTTTTAAGTCTTCGGCGCTGCCGCCCACTTCATCCTGAGAGCATATAAAAGTATCCTTCATGATGACTTTTCTTATATAACTACACTTATATATTCTACATCTAAGCAAATCGTAAGGAAGCAGCCATTAGGTCTGTGAAATCCTAAATTTAAAAAGGGAACTTGCACTCCTCAGTGGGTTATGCTATTTTTTCCACGAGTCCAACAAAGGAAATGTAAAATTGCCTCGATCGTACCAAAAAATGCAGAAGCATCCGATCCGTATCGGTCGCGGCTACATCAACAACACTCACGATTCCCTGACTGAAGTGAGCGTTGCCCCGACGAGGCGGTGAGCAACTGCTGGTCACAGTTTCACCCAACCTGAAACCCAACATGAGCAGATGGGAGTGATAACGATTCGTTGTAAATCATAATATATTAAGCCGTCAGAAATGCAACAGACCCACAAGCAGCGAAATAACAATTTAATATGTAAAACAAAGTATTAGCCATTAGCAGGTTATGCTTATAGCGTATGCTATAATGCCTGCTAATGGCAAAACAAGAGTTCTAACGAAGGAAGTCAGGTTCCCATTGAAGTCTAACAATATTGGTCTTTACAAAAAATATATATGCACGTATTTTTGAGTAAAAGAATATTGAGAATCGCAACGGATGACGACCTCGATAAACTCTCGAATCTCTATGATCTGCAATTGCGCTATAATTCAATAACAGTATCCAGAAATTAATCGCAACGAATTCTGTTCACTTCTGCAAGAAATCTCACCTAGTTAGACCGGCTTTGATGATCTTAGCTGTTTGTATGACCGTCACGGTTACCGACGCCGGGTCCTCACTGATTAGGCCACCGGGCGTGGCCTGCGAGTGTGAAAGCTAGAAATGCGATATGTCACAGATGAACAACGTGGGTTAGAGAGTTACTAATTACGAGAGTAACAGGGTTGCCTTAAATTTTCCAAAAAAAAAGTAGTTTTCAAGTTCAAAAATAAATTTAGTTTGACAACACTTTGCGTTTCACGTTTTTGTTCACCACTTTCCACCGTCTTTGCCCTTTTGTCTAAAGTGAGACATCTGTTATTGCACTTTACTTTTTAACTTTACGTGACAAAAAAAGGAATTGAATTAAAATAACAAACCGTTTTTTCGGCATATGCTAGCCATCTGTTTCCAATGGCAACAGGTACTTGCCCGCCTGAAGGAAGCACGAAAAGCAGACTGCAACAACCAAATAGAATATTTTTATTAACAATATTTTTAGAATCGATTTCATAGTTTTGTTAGCGTCGTGTCTTTTTTTTTGTACTTCAACGTCTGTCATGGCTCGCAAAGCCACCAAAAACATTATCTAAGAGTTGATCGTCCACGTGGACCCATACTGCTGCCTTGTTTTTTCACAAAATAATCGCGCATATTAAAATGGTTAATCAAAGTCGCTCACTCCGAGCAACCAATGTACTTGTCTATGCAACTGCAATCACAATTATATTATAGCAATATTTACACATTGATTCTCGCATCGCTTTCTTGCTGTTATAAAATGAGTATGAAGACAACGTTCACTCAATATGTTCAATTTAAGTCACCTAAAATCATTTGAGGCAAATACGACAATCTGCATCTGGCATGAGGCGGCTAGAGCGTGTCTTGAAGCGACCACCCGTTGAGCGTTATGGGTGAGCGAATGCCGCATAGCACCGTTGTGCAAGGACAGTACTGAGATGGCGTTCAACTCGCAAAGGGCCGCTAGCGGACGTTCCACCGGAAATGCGTCTCTGGTGCCTGCAGTTATGATAGAAACGAGGTAACAAAAGCCATGGAACTTTAACAGGATATGTTGATCAAAGCAACGTATTCGTCACGAACGGTTTTCTCTCGTGTACATACCCATATGTCATATAGCTACAGTGTTACTAAAAGATGCTCAGGACTTAATCAGGACTCTCCTAGCGTACGCTGATCAAGCAAGGCTAGGTAAAACATCAAAAATTGTCCGAAATTTACACGGTCACTACAGGATTTGGTTGCAAATTAAATATTGAAAATCTGGTCTCTCATTATTCGTCAGAGAACGTGCTAAACTTACATTTGCTTTTACCCGATTGTTTGACGGGAGGTGGAAGAAGACAGAAATCTTTCACTGGACTCGAATTACGTCGCGACAGAATGGTACGCGCTTCACCGTTAACCTGTAACAGCAAAACATTCGTTAATAGTAAAGAGAAATAAAAAATTTGATCATTATATGTATACGCTACATGAAATGACTTAATGTAATTGAAATTTCGAATATTTTATTAACACTATGTATTTCCACACAGTCAAATTGACCACTAATGATAGGTCTTGTGTTGATGACGTTAGCTATTTGGCAACCTATTAGCAGTGAGGTTGGCAGTGATTACAAGAAGGCAATGTTGACTGAACATTTTTTGGTAAATGGAAGAAACAATTCGTGAAGCCTTACGCCGACCGAAAATAGCTGTATACCGTCACCGTATCCCATTCCGATGACAAGGCATCCTGTCTCCTCCAACACTGGCACCACACATTTTTCACCACAGCGAATAACACACAAAAAAACGCACTATGTTAGACAGTGTTGTTAACTGTTAACGTTGGAGTACATTCCTCGACATTTGATTTATGTCGAATTGTACTGCTCGCTGACTTAGTCTATCTTAGGGACACGTAGTGGTCTAGGTTCGAATCCAAGCATAAACATATTTCGTTTCGTGTTGATAGCCAGCCGTTTGACTATCTGTTTAACGGTGGTACCGAATTAAATTCGAAGCACATAGTTTAGAGTGCACTGCCTATACAATGTAAGGCACATTGTCGAAAAAAAAACTTTATTTTCATATTGCTCTCAAAGTAAGCCGCAGATCTATAGAATTTCTTGTACGAAATTAGATAATAGATATATGGATAGAAAAAACAATAATTTAAACGGAGGATCCTAAACCTCGTTTTTGCACCATAATTGGACACTTTACCATCAGTGTTAATCATCTTAACCCAATTAACCATCTCTTGGGTTCGGTAGTGCGTTTTTCGGGAGCCAGTTCCGGTTCCCAGCGGTCCAACGGTTAGAGGTCCTACACCAGCAGGAACTACATCTGAGATCATTCCCACAACACTGTCGACATATGAGATGCTGCCAAGACGCTCCCCTTCACTAAAAAATCCAAAGAAACGAGAGCTTACGTTAAACTTAAATCTAAAACGATTTATTAAATGTATCATCAAGTATGCACACACAGACACCCGCACACACTCACACGCATACATATAACACGATATGTGGAAAACGTAACGCAAACCTTTTCCGCTCTAGAAGCTTTACATTTTGAAATCCGAAGAAAAGCAATTTTAAATGTATGATTAACCTAATACAGACTTAGTAATCACAAATGATCTGGCAAGCTAAACTTAACTTATACATTTTGGTATTTCTTTTTATTCTCTAATTCTGTCATTTAGAACAATACAGAAATCATACATCGGTAGTCATTACGCATCAAGATATTTCGTTTTAAAGCGTAGGTATTTCAAGTATTTAATACTCGAAAATATCGCAAGACGTTTTCGAGTGCTGCGGAGTCTTGGCTACGCCTATCAAGCAGCCTTGATATTATAAGCAACGAAAAGCAATTGCTCTAGAGGAAACAGCTATGGTTTAGATAATCAAAGAATGCTTCGTCTATTCTCTCGTCATGTCGACTCTACCATTTACGACATCTCAGACATAGTTTACAAGATCGGGTGACTTGAACAGGGTAGAGAAAAATATCGCCCCCGTGTGTTTGTCCGTATTATAAAAACAGTTTATTTAAGTTTTTATAAGTCGACCTAATCGCACACCGTCGACATCGAAGGCAATAAGTAAAATTAAGCAGGATTCCTTTTGCTCATCCTCCTTATGGCCAGCTAGACGTCAACGGAAGTAGAGAACGCCTGCATGAACTTGTTAATACGTAAGCAGACAAAAAAAGGTTATTTGGAAGTGTGCAAGCCTATGCAATTTCTCTACAGTCAAGCGAACCACTTTCGACCTTACGTTGAGCCGTAGGTAAACTCCTCAAATAAAGGCAGGCTGCGAAAAGGAGATCAGAGTTCATCTTTGCTATTATATTATTTAACACGCCCAAACAAGGTCACGTCATTCCTATCGTGAAGCGTTCCCTGCATAAGACTGATGCGACTAAAGGACTAGAGCACACGTTTTACAATGAGGCTTCGGCAGCCTTTGGTCAAATACAGTAAGCTTCGTTCTATTTTGATTAATTACGAAAATATTTTGATCGTATTCTACACTTTGTATTGCCGTACTTGAATGTGCTAAATATATGATAGAATATCAAGACAGGCGTACATTAACACAGATACAGAGATGAGTTACTAGGGAAAGGCGATCACAAATAAACCTAGGGAAGTTTTTAGTGGGGTTGATGGGAGGCGTCGCTTCATAAACGACACGGCTTTTGATATTTCATAGCTTGGACACGAACGTTAATTCCCTTTTAGTAATACATTCAAAGACGAGAATATTTGCTACAGGGTCTAAATAGTTGACACTTGTATATTGGCAGTGAACATTGAATAGCCAGAACAGGCCTGTGATTTAGTGCTTGCTTTAGAGCTGAGAGTAATAGGAAAATGCAAAAACTATCGCCAGTATTTCCGCAAACAAATCGTCAACTCGTTTGCGCTTTTGGAATATCACAATATGTTTTTCAATATTGGATATGGTAAATAAATATGACGCTTAAGACTTACAGGACTCTTGTGTGACAGTAATTTTTAAAGTTTATCAGTCTTCTTCATATAAACGACAAGCCAATAGACAAGACGCCTGACAAGCAGTGCGACAACCTTTTTAGCGCTGTGGATTGAACTTGTGGTGTACCCCCCATTAGATTTTATAGATTAGGTAAGCCCATATGTCAGGTAGTATAAAACTGTGCTGCTTCTCATTACATTCATGGTAGAAAATCATCGGTTGTGGATTTACGCGCAATTTTTGTTCGATTTTTACTATATTTGCAGATAATTTTCAAAATTATCTCTACAGCGACAACAACTTATATGTAGAACGGTGTACTTGATTTTTTTTTTATCTCACCTCGTCTGGAACACCAAGCGTGATTCTTGATAATGCCATATATCTCATACTTTATCATCATAGTCATATATATATATATATATATATATATATAGTAAATACCATTGATTCACCCTATGTAGACGCTGCGCTGCCTGTTTTCAGTTTCCATGTGCCCTATATTTCTCTTCAAAGGAAGCCAACTGATCAGTCTTATTTTGGCACTCTATCTTGGCAACAGGTGTCCACTGGCTCGGTCCATACTGTTATTCTTTTCACCAAGAATAAACCCGTTTTAGAGAAAGCACAGGTAAGGTCGTTTCGGGGTAGAATAGGAATAAATATTTGCCCTTCCAGGTTCAAGCAACAATGATATAGCAGCAATATCATTGAAAATTAATTGCTGTCACAGTAGTGAGACATCAACGCCTTACGCGGCATCGCCATCCGCACGTTCAGCATCTTAAAAAGCCCGTTATGTTTACTCGGTTTCATTTTCCCTCTACTCTGTAGATATTCCAGGTACGAACGTGGCTATAGATTTGCACCTGCGTTCAGTGCTATCCGAGCTCGATATCATCAATCTAAATATGATTACGTTCCTGTTATGCCGCCGGAACCGAAAGGCTGTTGCCACTGGGTTTTGTGATACTAGTAACAAAAGAAGTGATGAAACAGTGTATATGCTGCATTTCGTAAATCTTTCGCGACAGTCTTCTGTACTTTTTAAACATGAAAATTGGTTTTTCTAAGCATGAACAATGACTTTCGTCCGTATAGGTTCGATTCGTTATTATTCTAAACTCACCTTCTGAACATAAGCGCGATTCACCTTACTATTTAAGAAAGTGTCGGGGCCCACATAATTATACAAACTTTATTTACTCGCTGTATAAGGCCAACAAGGAAAAACACTGCCAATGACAGATGCACAGTTATAGAAGGACGCAAAAAGTGCGTAACAATGAAGTAGACGATTTCCTGATTTTCGATCATAACCAAAGACCGAGTGTATAACACTGTGAATAGGCGAACAGTTCTGAAAATAATTGGGTCTGACTTGAGCATGATTCCAAGTTGCAGTTCTCTATATAGCCAGAATTTCCATAGTAATTACGAAGCGTATCGAAGTCGTGTTGACGTGACCAAACGTGCAGTCTCGTTACAGTCTCCAACAAAATGAAAGAGAGTCGTCACTACCAATATCTAACTTGGCTATTCTATCTAATACTGTACACCGCATTATAATTAGTATCGACGTTTCAGTTTTCATTCGATTATTATAATAGTAATATAATAAGATAATCATAATATTATAGTGTTACGAAAATGCAATGTACAGTACAAGCAACAATATTCATGCGGCCACGACGAGACGTAGATGCGCGCGCGTTCGTTTCCTTCTCTCAATGGTATCGCATACAGATGTGTGGTTTCAGGAAATATCGGTTATTGTCGCATATAAATGAGCACTATTTTGCGCATGGACAAGTATCCAGCAGGGACGCGAGCACGAGCGCCATCAGTAACTGACACTGGAATCAAAGTGGACAGTTCTTGGCACCAATCCTCCGATTATTAGCAAAAACGCGTCCCGATTACGACGAATGGACTGTTGAGTCACCCATCCAACACCACTATCGGCAAAAGCCTGTAAACGCATCCCACAGCTTTGAACAGCAATGCCACTAACTCGCTGGTAAAAATACGTCTTTCAGACCTACGGATAGCCCCTTAGTAGATGGCTACACTATAATTAGGCAATCAAAGTCAGCCAGTTAGCTAAATACGAACACCATGTCTACTATAACTATTAATCTACACATTATGCTTTCTACAAACGCTTGTAGAACAGACCCCGAAATAAATGCGTGAGCCAGCACTCGCAATAGGACGTAACGCATACACACACAGGCACAGAGAGAGGAAGAGAGACAGCTAGCAGTACGCCATCATAACCAGAGGACGGTAATATCCAGACCCATCGCTAGTCACAGCTGATTCGATTTGCGACCAGTATCACTTCGATCTCAAACCACATTAGCTGACTTTTAACGAATGTTTTGAGACACTGCAACGAAGTATGAAACAGTTGACACTTTTTGCCAGTCAAATGATTAACTGATGACAGGCGATCCGATGTTGTTATATGGCGAACTTCAAATTTGAAATTCGTATCTGATTTCTACGAAGTCTATGAATCAGTTCTTTATTGGTATATATAAATAAAAAAAAAAAAAAGAGTATACTTTATTCGCTATAGATTTGCAAGGATTATGATAATGTAAAATTGATCTTTTTTTGCGTGCTTCCCCCATAAAACAAATCTACAGCTTATTAATGTGATAAGGCGACAATAAGGTCTATTCAGTGTAAATCGACAGAGAAAATAGTGCTTCGTTCACATTGTTCGGAGATATCTGTCATTTTTCCCCTTACATAGAAGGCCTGTGTGGCCTTATTGAAATCTTCCTGACACGCGATCACTGACGGCTGCGAGATCGTTGTTATGTCGACTCGGATTTGCAACGCCCAGTTGGCGCCAACTGCGCAGTAGTGGCAGCAGTAAACAGTGTAGATAGCTAAACTAAGTTTTCCGCTGTTGTCGACTTGGTCAGTCATTTTAAAGGTGCCATAGTGACTGCAAAGGGCAAATGAGAACTGATCTGTGTTATCCACACTTAGTGCTCCTGAAGAGTATACCAGTAAACCCTTTGCAATTGCAACTCGTTAATTTTTGCAATTAACTAATGCTCAATAAATTGTTCTATGTTAAGGCCTGTTACTTGCCGTTTGTCACATCGCTCGACAAGCGTCGGAGAGATGACCTGTTCCGCGCCTCCGCAACCCGTCGAGCGAGTGCCCAGGGCTGACATTGCGCTGGTCCCGCTGTGACAGTGCACCACAGACGCAATCGCGCTACGCAATCGACTCGACGGCACGAGTCGACGACGCGAACCAGTTTGCCCCACTTCACGATAATTTAGCTTGAAATAACAATACACAAATACAACCGCAATAGCAACAGCAGCAGCAGAACTATCAGACACATAGACGCACGCACAGCCAAACCCACTCACTGCTGTGAAACTATCACCCACTATCAGCAGTACGATTCTGTTGCACGACTATTTTTTCTTTTTCTGCCAAATTGCTGACGGGGATTCTACGGACTCTGTCTGTGCAGAGGTCTGGATGAGCACCAGCAAGACTCCGTTTGTTCGAGAGGCTCGAAAGAGCAAAGCAGTAGCGGCGGCTGATTTGTTTCTCCTGTTTCTCTACGATTCCCTACTGAAGCCAGCCAGCCAGCCAGCCAGCCAGCCACCCGCCGATCAACATATACAACAAAATGTAAGTGCAGTCTGTCTAGTAGTCTACTCACTAGCAGGACTACAGCAGCAGCCCTGTTTACCAACACCATCAGCTGCTTAACTGCGGAGTAACGCGGCTATCGAGCGCGTAGTGAAACGTGGCTAGATCGCCTCAACACAATCTAGATCCGCTAGCTAGCGAAATTTTGGTGGAATTTGAATAATACAATATTAAATAGAACAATAGATACATAGGGAGAACGATGGAAAATTCGAAACTAACGTTTCAGGCTGATCGCATTTGTCGGCATATTGACGGCCATCGAAACTGATGAGGGTCGGGTGGGAAAGGGTCAATCAGCTGTTGCTGACAAAGCCATACCAAATTTGATCATTTGATGACAGAAAATACGCACATACATAGAGCTATCGATAGAAAAGGCATACTCGTAACGCTTGTCACGCAGATTGCGTCACGTAAATGGCAAAGGGCTACCGACTATTGTTGGGCTAAGTTACGATGATAACTAGTCGATCTTGTTGTAAAGGTGACTTAGTCATGACGTTTTCGTTCTCAATATTTTGTCTGAAAATACTGCGAACACCAGAAATAGTGCCAATAGGCAGACCAAAGGATAAAAATGTATGTTAACTGAGATACAACATGCTGCAAAAATAAAATTTTCAGCATGTAAAAAATCCTCCTAGATGCGTAGATATTTTCTGTCAGAATCAGGGTAAAGTTCAATACAACACCTGATAAGGTCGACAATATGAAATGAGTATAATTGGTGGTAACAGTAACAAGACAGGAAAAAGTTGTCGATGTTTTGTTGGTAAAACCCGTTGGAGATATTGAGCTTTAAACATAACGAGGACATGTTTCTGACAGGTACAGGACATTTTATCGCCGAGTAAAACGACGGATAATTTTTTTCTTTTTTTGAAAAGACACACCACTAATGTTTTCGTCTAATCAGTCCTGTTGTTTTTTTTTCCATACCTGAAAGCGATCCTTGCTTGGCTTTTGTTGAGGACCGACCTACTTAAAGACGGTAGAAGATATAGTGTGTCTCCTCTAAACTAGTCTATTTTTTGGTGTAATCTTTGCAAAATTTCAAATTTCGTCTACAGCCCGCTCTATCCTGTCAATGCATTAATGGGTTCAGACGATAATTGATTTTTAATCTGGCGAAACGTATTTTCACGAAAAACAGTATCTGAAGCGTTCAAACTGTGAACAAGGCACAGATTGTTCACGGTCGTTTCAAATCCTTTCAGTTCAAAATTTAATCGAATAAATTACCCCAAGTCACTCTGTTCACTTTTATCTACTTAGTTTATATATAAAAAAAAAAAAAAAAAGAAAATCGAACTAGCAATACGGTGCAGCGTTTTCGTTGACTGGCAAAAACTCATGAACTAATCCGACATAGTCACGAAATTTTTCGCACAGAAATTTTTTACGACTTTTTTGCTGTGCCTTTAGGACACAGCGCATAGACACACACATATACATAGGTCATTAAACAAGCCGAACTTTTCAGGCCTCCTCTAAAACATCCAAATATTTTGGGTTCGCAAAGTTCAGTCAAATCACATACTGAACGGTGATGATGGCCTGAGAAATTATCCGGTCTACAACTCAACTCGTGAATACCTAAAGGAAGTGAGTCGAGAACCTCGTCTGAATTAGTTGCTTCCAAAATGATTTCAAGTAGTATAATCCAATCAATAATTTACAAGCCTTGTATTTATAACCTTTATTTATCGTGGTGTTTCTAATAAAAAAAAAGCCTAAAAATGAACTATTTCCTGTTATTTAAAAAAATGTTAAAATGAAGCTTTCCTGTTATAACGGACAACTTCGATAATTTTCCAATTGTTGACCACTTATTATTTAGAGAAATTTTAATCGGCATTCAGAAATGTATTACAAAGAGTTCGCAACACAAAAATGGGCACAAACTATCATTCCGTTTCTTATTCTCTAATCCTGACTCAAATATTATTGGATAGAGATTTCCTAATAACTGTAAACTGATAGGAAAAAAAAACATACGTTATGGCTTACGTTTCCGTTTTATGCTAACAGATTTATAGATCGATCCTGAACACCGTTGTTTAAAATTTCATGTTAAAAATGCTAAGATGGAAATTACTGCATAAGGCAGATTAATGAATGGTTTTTCCACTTTACCATAATACGAAAGTAACACTTTTTTCAACGGCAATCGGTTTCACAGACTATAATTAGTTCGTAACAAATCACCCTCGTTTTCTCTAAAGAAGTCACATTCAAAGACGTGTGATTTATATGTTGTCCGCCTTGGGGCCACAGTTGCACGTTTCGCCTATTGTACAATCGCAGACGAGCAAATTACAAATAATATGTTACTGCTTTATTATGGTCAAACGTATTTTCTTTCGTAATTCTATTTGGTCGCGATTCAGTCTTTGATTCAACAATATTTAGTATGAGTCGAACATAAAATGGCGCTCGTTTTAGGCTCGTTTGCTTTTGAGGATATCCCGCGGTGTGTCAGCTGAGGGGCCTAGCAATTTACCACTATATATACATTATTTTAAGTTACATACATTCCAAACTGTGCAAACGTATCTCTATCTATTTTAACTCGCTAGCAATCGATCTTGGAGTTTTTCTCTAATAAAGTGAACGAAGAGTAGACAAGAGACGTAACCTGGTTGCACCTCTTGCAGAAAAATGAGATTCTTGTCGATCTAGTTAACCTTTTATCTATATTCACCATGGTATTGTAAATGTTAAACTTTTTCAGGCAACGCTTAGGGAAAATTGATTTCAGGGCAACGAATTTTCCGTAAAGGTAATCATAGCTGTCAGACTCCGCCGCGTATGATTACGAACTGGAATTTACATAAATAGGCCTCGATCGGAAGCCTCGAGTAACCCGTTCAACCCTCCCCCCATGACACTCAAATAACGTAACGATTCAGTTCAGACGGATAGTTATACTTCTCCGAAATCTGTTTACATTTTTATAACGATCGCACATCGTCGTACCAATCTGTGATACGCAAGGGTGCATATAGTGCAGTAGATAGAAAAACGTAGGCTGTGGCAACTAGATGTGTTTACAGAAAACCTTTTTCGTGGTCGGAGTATGAATTTGATATTGTACAGTCAATCGGTCGTCATAGGCTTAAGAACAGAAGCTATCCTAATGCAGATCGATATCAATCGTACTGGCAGTCCAATGGGAACACATATGGTTGGAAAGAAAGTAGTTTTGCTTATCTAAATAATTGGAAGGATAAGGAACGTAGTACGTGTAGTACACGTTCTTTGTTATATTCTCTGATATTTTACTCATTAAGTCCTAACGGTTGTTCCTTAGATGAAACTCAGAGGTTTTTTTTGACAGAGAAAGACGGCCGTCTTGCAACCATGCGATTTATAGCCAACTTTGTTAACTATATGAATTGGTTAATGGTCAGACAAGACTTTAACGGGAGTGACGTCGTCAATTAAATCACATTGAAGATGCGTAGACACGCGCCGTTTCCGAGAAATATCCGGCAGTGTTTCTTTCGCGTTATCAAATTCGCCTACACTAAGTAGATAGATGGGCATTTTTTGAAACAAATAATAACGCACTAACCATTATACAAGCGTCTGTGTAACTCACGTGAAATAAAGAAACATCCACGAGTGTTCTTAACTTGTTTTTATTTTCGTAACAAACACCTTGCGCATCTTTGTTTATAACACAAATTGTTTCTCCATTAGAGGAATGATTGAGCTTCTCATGTGACATTCATCCAGACGTACCTAGCAGATTATGAACCGGAACATTTCAACACATCATTCGATAGCATAGTGTCACAAAGTACAAGTTAAAATGACCTTTGTCCGAATGCTAAAACACTTTTAATGCGACTCGTTCGACGCAAGCTCCCAGGTCCATTGATCCATGAGTGCATGATGATGGATGGAGCCGGCAACGGTTCTCACTCTGTGCATTTTTGCATCTCCTTTCTTTTTACATACGTAACGAGTGATGTTCACGTAACCTTTGCACGCGCTCACAGCCTATATAAACTCTGTTCATTTCGCCTGTTACTATTGAATCGTGTTATTATTATTATATCATACTGCAAAATGTAGAGCTTTTAAAAATAGCTCCTTATCATTGTTTCGGATACCCTGATCCAGTACAGACGTTGGAGTAGACGTGTATTGGTACTTGTTTCGATGAAAAAGTTTATCCAAGCTAGTTCCAAAATATGAGTTTTATCTTTTAAATAAAATCTAGATATTTTTTACATCGTAGGATGACAATTTCTGAAGTTATTGTGGTTCGAAGGATAAAGTGTTGCTTGACTTAAATAATTCATCTGGCATGAGCTGGTTTCATCATTCAAAGCCAGCATCATCACAGACGTTTAGAAACGCAACAAACGAGAACTTGATACGTGTACGGAAAATTCTTTTGTCAAATGGATCATCGTATGACCCCTACCATCGGACTTTGGATTCGAGAGACCTATAGAGTATCATGGAAGGTCTATGTTTTTGACAGTTCGTCGCGAATTATCGAATTTCAGGGTTCTACACATTGAGGGTTGCCTCTCATATCATCTGGCTGTAGCCTGAGATAGATCTGCTCATATTTTAATATATAATTCACTCATGATACGGATTGGCAAGCATTTGTTTAGCCAGCTAATCATGAGCTGGCGACTAGAAGATCAGTTACTATCCGGGCGTTACAGTCTTTCAGGGATGGTTCTTCTATAGCCAGTTATGGCCATTTGATCCATTTGATATTCGCGAGAATTCATATCTATATCCTGACGGTAAACCTGCAACGATAAAGGCTTCATTGTATAAACAACATTAGGGTTACCTACAATGCATTCAAACGTTATGGCTTCAAGCACTGCACTACGATCGTTCACTCTATGAGAACAGGATAAATTTCCATTAGTATTCGTAATTGAAGCTTCGGTGTGTCTTTCATCGCAGATTTGTTCAACAGGCTTAGTGCTACTTATAGGCTAATAATGAAGAAAATATAACTATATAAATAAAATAACTAGTCAGCTCCTATATAATGATTTTTGCGAAGCCCACTTCATACATGTAGCGCTTGTAACGCTTCGGGCCCTGTGCATTTCTTTTCTTGAGAACACTCAATATAGGGTAAAGTTAGTATGCTAGAAAGCACTTACCCGAGAGAGATCTCGGCCATTCGCGCGTTTCGTTCGTTCTGCCATTCGGTGCCGCCCGTCACGGCCACTACCTCCACCTGAGAATCCATATTCACGTTAGGACAGAGTCGAATAAATCGAAAAGAGATTCTATAAGCACTACTAATTTCTGCTTCTTTACATCTTTATTTTTCCCTCGAAATCCTTTGTTGATGGAGGGACGAGGGTGGGGTTTCTATAAGTACTATCCGAAAAAATTAAGAGATCACAGTTACCAAGTAGAGGTTTTAGGATAATTTTCTCAAGGTTGATAATAGGTACTTCGAACATCATCGACATCGCATAGGCGCAACCGAAGGAAAAGAGAGTATCGCCAAGATATTGCCACGTCTGAAATTGAGACAAATGAGCAGAAGTATGTTATTTTGTTAACAGATATTTAATGAATTCACATCTAAAAATTATTCATAGAGTTGAGAGATAGAATAGCAGATCGCCAATAAAATGAGGCTTCAACTACATCGGTGAAACAATTCACTCTTATGTATGCATAAATGGCTTGCTGGTTCCCAGCCAAAGATAAAATACATAATTTCTAAAGTCATATCATTATGTGGCTACGTAACTTCATAATAAACGATTTTTACGAGAAATAAGATGTTATTTCCGTACCATTTCAGGAAAGTGCCTCAAATAAAACCTTTCTTTAGCAGCTCCGCGTTTGTAATACATGACAATCGGGTGGGCCAGGTACGTCATGAACACCAGTCTGTGGCATAAACAGGCATCAGGAAGTTAATCATAGTAAGCCTTATGAAAATCTTACAGGACGTAATATCAGTTGATGAGGGATAATTCTGCTAACGGCGGTATTATCGACGAATAGATACTTTTAACTCGATCAACCACACTAAATACAGAACACCATTTTAAAGTTTGCTTTAAGATTTTCCTAAAGAAAGAAATCTGTTAGGTGTTCGTTCACAGTATCTTGGCTCAATTTGCTATTCACCTAGGAAATCCCTGGGTTATTTGCTTTAATCTTTTGATTATAATCCCTCGAGGTAACTACACATCAAGGCTGTTGATCGCAATGGGCTACTACTATCGACGCCGTGGCCCGCTCGGCCGAACTTCTGGTTGTTATTGCCAGAGGTCGCTCCTCCAAGTTCTGCCAGCGGAACACACTGTACAACTTGTATAAATAAGGAAAGTTCTTTTTATGGTGACCTTTTGTTTTATGGCGATGATAACTGTGGGCATTACTTACCTAGAAAGGGGAACAAACGCTTTCCACGTGAGGAACTGACCAATCCATCCTCCATAGCTGAAATAGCACATCGCCGTTCTTTCAGTCATCTAAGATTTGTTTTTCCTGTTGCTTTAACCATAAGCCCTTTGGGAGGGTATTATTTATTTATATCCGGACACCGTACCGGATGAATTCAATTTATAACGTCGTCCATATCTACATACGTTTCTATACGCACATATATGTATACGTACATATAGATGTACGCACCCGAAATGGACTGCCCATACGATATAGGCAACGGTGATGGACCACAATGTTCGGTGAGTAGCCGCATAGAGGTACTGCGGAAGACCGAGGCTGTCATAATGATGATGCCACGGAAGGATACCTATTACAAAACAATTATATTTGAATAGAAAATAAGAGACAACGATTACTTTTCGATGACGTTTATTGAAGTCTGACTTTAGACTTGATATTTAACCAAAATATATTTTTTTGCCTGGAAAAGAAAAACATCTGGACGTCATACTAGCCGGTGACCAACTATTCTGTGAAAATGAAGCAGAATTCAAAATAAAATACCGCCTACATGTGATAGTAGCTACTAACCGTATATGATAGCCCATTGCCCTCCCATGGCTATAATCCAGCCGATGACGACAAGCAGGGTATTTGTTCTCCATTTTGGCGTCTTGAACATCAGATAGCCCATAAAGAGGCCGACCGCATAGGGCCCATAATGAGTGTACGGCCTGTAGTAGAGAATATGAGCTTCTTCTTTGATTAGCCTGTAATACATATTAGCAATAGCGTAAGATTGACGAACTGTTGTAATTCATGAAACCATGTTTTCGAAATTAATTATTTACTATTATATATTATTTATATATTATTACTATTATATATTATTTACTTATATTTATGCAGTGTGAAGTGAAATATTCATAACTCACGCAATGGAGGTAGCTAAAGGAAAGTTATAACACTTAATTAAATACGAAATGTTCTTTGTTCAATTATTTACATAAAAGATTCATTACATGCAAGGCAGAAATAAAGACAAGCCTAGCAACGCCTCAGCTTCGGACAGTAATGTCGGCGTTATTTGCCCTCCTGAGATAACTATCTATCCAGATGGTATCCTTTGGAAATAAGGGCCACACAGTTACTTGGCTATAGCTACCCCTTTCATAAAAAAAAGTACTCACTCAATATCGGGATGGAGGAAAATCATAATCGGTGGAAAGTCGTGTTTGATAACAACAACCATGAATATGGCGATGCTTACTAGCAGCAAACCTGAAAATTGGAAACACCAACTGCTTATCCACTCCAAAAAGAAACAGTTCGGATGTACGGCTCGACTCTCTCTGGGTGATGCAATAAAAGACCGTAATTTATTTTTTCTCCAAGAGCACACTACTTCATTAGTGAGGTTTACAAATACTTATAAGCTGCTATAAAAATGAGTTTTTTTCGTTGCAAATTTTTAATTAATATTTCAGTAAGTGATTGTCAATGTTCTACTACCTTACATTCATACTGACATATATATTGATACAGCACATCAGCGTGCTTCATAGGAACATCTGTTGCGATAGCTTTTCCAGGGGTCCTAAGAAAGAGCTAAAAATTTACCACATTGTGTATACTGTACATACCAATATTAATCAAAGTGGCAAGGGCCGGTCGACGATACATCGGCAATATGACCAACAAAGCAGTAGCGTATAGTTGAAGGTCACACTGAAGATACCATGTCGTTTCTAAACACTAATAAGCACAAACACGGACCATATAGATAACAATATTAATAGCTGTAAACGTGTTTGACACAATAGATCCTAACACAAGGCCCCCTAAAGAAAAAACGAAATAACAACGCTCGTATCAATGGAACTTACGAGAGTCTCGTAGCTCGTTGACCAGTTGGCGATGAAGAGCAACGTCTGCCACCACGATGATTCGCACTTCAAACCTTGATACTCTACCATCTTTTTCCATAGAGGACCCCGCCCGAGTAAGGGTAGAACAACCTCAAGTCAAGATCAGAGCAGTTCGAGTTAGAGTCTAGCGTTTCGAATGATCAAACTGTACAAGTAGCTTATATCTCCACTTTATGGACTCCACCTTGCAGTATGTATATTTCACTGATAGTTTCTGACAGGCAATAGATATGTGTTGGGGTCGTGTATTCGTAAATGTCTCGTCAAAAATAAGGGTCATTGACAACTCAGAATGACTCTAAAGCTGTGCTTTATGTTTTTAGTATCGTTCTTCGGAATCCAAATGATTCATAATGTACAGATCGTCCACGTGTCCTAATTTGCTAATTTACTTCTAAACCGATTGAAAGTCATTCGCAGTGATTATAGCAAATGTAATATAAATAATAAGTACTAGAAAATGTCAAGTATATTGCCGGTCAATCTTGTGAATTTCAACAACTTGAAGAGTTGGAGTGCAGCGCGCGGTGTGTGCTAGAGTGACGGTGGTTTCCAATTGTTCCGGCTATAACAACTGAAGAATCGATCGAAATTATTGTTGTCCTAACTAGCTAGCTGAACGACTGTGTACACTGAAATCGGCTCTTAAACCATCCGTTTATTACCATGATACAAATCGAGAATCCCAGCGGTGGCACAAGTCTCCAAAGACGGTGGAAGAAGTACATGAAGATTGAAAGTTTTCCGTTATGTTGTTGCATGTACTTCATACTGCCATAAGCTAACGTTAACGCCCTAAAATACATAATGTTTATGCAAAGCAATTGTAAATGCATTAGATCCGAGTTATCTGAGTACGAACAAAAAGAGCCGTGGCTAAGTTTCTGAGGATGACTCGTAGGAAAACACGTTTGGAAGCACTTCAATATTACCTATCAAGTTAAACTCAGTTTTATTAAGTAATCCAATTACTTCTTCGCTAACTGCAATACGAATGTTCAGATTTTCACAGTGCGTTTCATCATTGCTAAGATGTTTATATTTAAATTATTCAACAAACCTACAGGGGCAGAGGAGAGTTTCACGGAAATGTGCCCTGCACATTTAGAACTGTGAACACTGCCAATAGTTTTCAGGCCGTTTTCAACAAAAAAAGGCCTATGCATATTACAGAAATTTTCGGTAGAAGGTCGCTAACGATGGTTTGATTGCATCAAGTGCAGAAAATAAATAGAACGGTGCTAGGAGTTTCTAAAGGGGCCTGATTATGGGCCGTAGCCACCGTAAACATGCATTAAGCCCACGAAACAATGGCGCACGACATCAAGGAAACCGTTGAAAATTTTCATGGATTTTCTTGTCCAAACAAAAACACAAATTATACCAGTTGCGTAACTCAATGTTGATAGAATTTTTTTGGGCTCCGTTACGAGATTGGCGCTGAAAACAATCAACATGCTGATGCGGCCAACCTTTTAACGACCGTAAGGAACAGGAAGCTATTTCGAAAGCCCAGGCACGTTAAGGTGTTAACCGTTTATTTCAGTGCTAACGCGCCTGATACCAAGCATGCTACAAAGAACACAAGTTTTAAAAATCGAACCGATCTTGTTCGCCTTAAAACTTATTCTCAATGAGGCCCTGTCCCTATCAAAACCTTTTATCACCCCAAGCATTTCATCTAGTCCTAGGACTGATCAGTCGCTGTCTGCTGCTATGAAGAATCCGATATAGTTTGTTTTGAACTGAAGAGTTATTTGGTCTTTAAAATGAATTTAATTTGAGAAATGATTCGTCTCAAAATACTCATAAAGCTACTCTGTTTGATCAATGAAATAGAATTTCTCCATTTTTCTTTTAAACGCTTCTGAAGATTCAGTATATCTAGGTAGAAACAGAAAAAAAACTTGATCTTAGTTAAAATTCCTGTTTGACATATATCTGACGTAATATACTATACTATAGTATGAATATACTAGATGTTTATCAGCGAAACGATCCTGCCAGCAATAAGTATAACAGAAACTAGTCAACGAAATCTATCCGGCTAGAATATAGTATGCCTTAAATACATTAAATAACGACAAAATTTCGGTAATAGCGATTTTATGAGGATTGGGTTATTTCAAATAAAGATCTGTTATATATCAGGTCATGTTTACAGATGACCCGTGTATGATAGCAGCAGATCACCTTCATCAACTCTAGGTTCGATTCCCCTATGCGCTGCTAAGATAGCCCAATAGCAGTAAATAGCGAAAAAACGCAGATCATAGGCTTTACGAAGGCAACAAGCACAAGAAGACGTATATTACACTATTGAAGTCAGACGCCGCAACCATGCACTCGCAATGAACAGCCCTATAACTACGGTCAGTGTATCATAATCACATCATGAATTATAGAAAACAGCAATGCCAAAGGCACGTGCGGAAAATCAGGACCACGAAACAAATGTTCAAGGTGAAAACACTGAGAACGAACTATAACTTACCGTTTGAGCATAGTATTAAGCCAAATAGTACAAATTCACTAATAATATACCTAAACAATAAATCTGCAAGTTTGCATCGATCTGTATGCGGTCTGTGCGACTAGAAGCGCAGGCGGCATCATTATGGTTCGAAGTCACCGTACGGTACCGTTTCTGTCGTCCCGTCGAACAATGCAAAACAAGGCACGAATAAAAGTGTTATGTTATTACGGCCATAGAACGTATGAGAGGAAATCGGGCTATCCAAAAAGTACGCACTCCAAGGGGCAACTTTACAAAGTATTTTACGTATGTATGTAACGAACTACAAATGAAAAGTCAATGAATGATATCGTATGATAAATTCTACGTAATTGTATTTCACTCACAACCACTGTTACGATACCCATTCGATTTAAGATAAAAAAATCACATTTTCGATTTATTGTAGTAGGAAAGGGGTAAAATCCTTAAGCTCGAGCGGATCACTGATGAGTACGGCATAGCCCAATATCCTCTATATTTCGAACCGTTTATCCGGTATCGTTGTCCATCATACGGCTGGCTCCCATCACGAAACTAAATGTGTTTACACCCAGGTCCGAAGCTGCACCATAGCGTGTACGTAATATTAGGAGGCAAATACGTTATCCCCTAGACTATCGCCGTCCAGTTTAATGTCCTGCACTAGCGACACCTACCCGAGCATAAAGAAGGTGTCGACAGCCAGCCATCCAGACATTAACAGCTGGAATGACCATTTAAACGGCTCGCGTTGAATATTCTGGAGAGAAACTGCGAAAAAGCACAAAAAAATGCACGTTATTTTTCAATACAATTACTGATACATTTGGGACAAAATGAGGCGATATTTCCGTACTTGGAAATTGGTCTGGAAATCTGTCCAGCCTAAAGCGTTTTAATAGCTGAGGAACGAATAGACAGCATCGTATAACCGACGAATGACAGTGGCGTAATAATCTCTCTCGCTTTTTTCATCAAATGGCCTAGTTAGGAAAGAGGAGCTATCCCTTAACCGGTTTATCTTTTTGGCTTAGATGAGACACGTCGCTGCCCGTCAGGCAGCTAACGAGTGACAATAAAAACAATAAAGAATATTTGATTAAAAAAACTTGGCTAAAGTGATTTCTTTAAGTGATAATTACCCACAACTTCGGGATTTGTGAAGATGTACGCGTGGCAAAGTATCACCCAGCATATGCTGAAGAACTTGATTCCGTGCATTACACTTAGTGTACCTGGTCGATAAGGCAAAAACACTTTCGATTACTTTGTTGTGCTTGGTTCGTAGAAGAAAGGACCGTGCACGATATTTCTCACCGTGATCGATTATTTTAGGCGCTAAGACAAAGTATTTTATGTTTGATTATGTATGGATGTATTTGCGCTGTCTGGTCACGTTGATACGAATCCGTTCGACGGCAAGATGCTGAACCACTTGTGACATGATAGAGTTTCGATCCCAACAAAAGGCCACCTGTCGTTTAAATTTACCTAACCTCGTTAAAGGTAAATTGTAAGTGTGCAGAGCTGTTGCTGCAGTGTGCACATTGATTCTAGACATACTGACCTGGCTGTTGTCTCGTGGAGAACAACCTCACGGAATTTTCGTACACGGAGAAAGCACAGAAAAATGCCATTAAGAAACCTACAACACAGGACGCATAAGCAAACTTAGTACTATTTATAACCCGTTTGTTATCCGTTGTTTGATATATACGTATAAATGATTATTTCTGTTCTTATTATAAAAGGATGATTCGAAACATTGAGAAATACTGTGCTAGGGATGCACTCGATGGTCGACATCTCCGCTTGTAAAAATTACCGACCGGCAAAGCGAAATTTTATTTGTATAGGAAAAATTGGCCACATTCACCAACGGCGCTCACTTTTTATGGAACAAAACTGTAAATAAGTACAGTGTCTTAGCGGCTACGCCGCTCGATTACTGTTTTCCTATAGCAAATTTGAGGCTCTTTTTGAGGATATTTTGAGCTCTGATAGGTAATTTATTTATAATCGTAGCAGCCTATCTATGATCCTACCAGAGGGCCTGTGTGTTTCGTCGGCACCGCTTGTTACCCGATACAGGGCTGTCACAATAGTACCTAGAATAGTAAGTACAGCCATTGTGCCGAGTGCGACGCTGGAAATAAAATCCGGATTAGATTATTTCACTCTATGACATTTAATTCATTCATTCATTGTATGCATTTATTTAATAGCCTAAATATATAATAGATAAAGCTACGCTAAATCCTACCATTGGAAAAACTGTATCTCGCAAGAACTCCTTTTTCCTAGTTTTCCTTTCTAAGGATAGCGACCTCAAGCACTTGTCAGCCATATTCGCTACTCGTTGTTGATTATTCAACACAGGGTATACTCGAAAAGTAGTGCCATACCCTTAAGTTTCACAATGAGAGATATAGAGATACATCGTCGTCGTCTGACTTGAAACATTATTTATTTAATTACTATCGTTTTATTATATGAGGAGAGCTATTGGTCGATCTAAAGGTTTAATGGTAACCTATAAACGCCTGCACAGAAATAAATTTCTGACAAAAAGAAAAACGCTAATTCAAGCTGGTGTTGTAAAAAAGAACTGGCGGTAACAGTATAAATGAAGATATATACATAAATGATGTGCTGAAGCCTATTGGTTTCGACGACCAAAGCGGATGCACTTTGTAATGAAGTAACAAATATCAAGTTATCACTTCGAATATCATTATTACAATAGTAATACGGTTTTTGTGATTATTAAAGGACCTGTTAATCCGTTACATGAAATAGGATAGTCACCACAAAAGCACTGAATCAAAACATTCAATTACTATTATTAAATTCTACCATGTTACACTAGCCATCGAACATATTGGTACTTCATATGATATCTCACATGGCAATTTTTTGGCCTGGCCGAACCTCGATCGAGTCTTCGTCGACATCGCAGTCGGAGACTGCTACCGTCCAGTTGATACTTTTCAGCACTGCAAAATGTTTACGAACGTTCCATATTCGAAATTAGTAACTATTTGCTATTTTCGCAGGTAATATAATGTTCCGCATTGGCTCTGGAGTTGTAGGTTTCAAAAAGCGCAGATGGCAACACGTTTCTCTACAATTTCAATTTTACAAAAACAAAAACAAAAATCTTTCAAGGAGTATGCCTATCGAAGAAGTATGCTACCTATTGAAATATGTTCAAAGCAACACTGTGCTGATTAAGGATCACACATAGGATAGTATTGAATAGTACGATACATTGCACGATGACTGGTCTGTTGTTTCAAACAGATCCCTATAAATGTCTCGGAAGAATGCAGTTCATTGAACAAAGAAATATGCTTATTTGGTGGTGATGGTGGTAATTCTGTAAAAACGAGTTGACGGATAGAAACAATTTTTAACTCGATGACCAATTCTGCAAAAATATTGTTCTTGAATGGTCGCAGGAATATAGGCGCACTTACCGGCGTGCCGGCTACAATAGGTTTTTGCCATGACAACAAGGGACAGGTTATTCACCATAGTATATATGCAGAGATGTCGTATGAGACCACTGACCAGTTCACACCCCCTTGTCTAGTGTGGCAAATCACACAAATCGTACAGAAAAAAGCAGAAATTTTAATTTGTGTATGAAAGGCTAATACTCAGACTACATGTCAGGCCGTTGCTTCAGCCGCCTTCTTAACCAAAATTCGGTACCAGCCAACTGACCGCGATACCCGTTCTGGCGACAACACATCGCGCTGCGTTCGTGTCATGTTAGGTTAGGATAGACCTATAGACGATTCAGGAATCCCTAAAGTGTTCAACTTTTGATATCTATTAACTTCGATGACCATAAACTTTTCGTCTTAATTCGACAGCTCGAAATAACGAATTTCCTATGTATATTTATCCAAATCAAAGTTTATTTATCAAAGTTTTTTATCCATGTTTCTGTCTTTTTCCCTGCGATTTGAGAAGTTAGCTAAAGATGATAAAATGCAAGTGACACAACTGATCTATAGCTTTTTACGTAACGTCCGCAGTGGATGACGCTGGGCAGCTCTCAGATCGACAACTCGGTCGGTACACACATAGCTTTACTACACTTTAAACGCAGCCATTTCGAATTTTGTAGTCTGAGCTAAATATTCTGGTTAGCTCAATTTTACGCACTTACAGAGGAAATAAGTGCGCACCAAAAATATGCATTTTTATTCAAAAAATTTCATCTTTTTTCTTGCGAAGTTCATGAAGCGCCAGGATGGTTAAATGTAATACTTTTTCCCACCGCCTGCGTTGATAGTAATTTGAATTCAAAAAATACTTACTGATATTGGCTAGATTTTTAATGTCATCGCTCGAGCACTCGCTGGGTATACAGATACCCAACTGTGAATTTAAATGGTAAAAATAAATTGAGTGGGGCGCCATATGTTCGAGTAGTCCGCCCCTCGGCAGGGTGTGATTGTCACCCAGAGTGGCCCAAATGTCCTGCCAAACCACAAAAACGTCTTTTATTAGTGTGTAATATATAGACGAAGTTTTGAGGGTCTCGTATATGTCACGATACACTTTGTTGTCTTTCAGTGAACCTTGAAATGAACGTAAGCTCCACCTAACCCGCTATCCTATCTAGTTCTTATCGATAAGGGTTGCCGAGCAACAGGGAATAGGGTGTTATGCTGAATATACATAATACGTTCGTATCGTCTCAACGCTGTACTGAGTCATTTTGGCAAGGGGCGAAATATCTATGCGCGAATACCCAAAACGAAACCCTACAGCCTACTACTTACTGTCAGTAGAGGTCGAACCTTCTGGACGTTGGTGGCGGTGCTATCGATTTTATTGTATTAAACACAATTATAGCCATTAAAATTGAATGATTCCATATATCTTGTATGCACGCTAGTCTGCTGTGTCTCAAGCTCGATTTGTTAACAGAGGCTTTCCGTCATCACACTGAATTACGGCGGCAGCGAACTGCAATGCTGTCGCCTGGACGGACGGAACACCGTTGTTTTGAACCGACATTGTGACTACATATAGAAAGTAATTCGATGATCGGGGTCTTACAGCTTTCTCGTGATCCCTGTATCGAAAGCTTGTTAGATTTTTCGGTCTACTGGTACGCCAATGTTTCGCGTATTACATTTTTTGTAGCATAAAGGTGTCGTCTGACTAGCAGCGGACAATGAGCTAGTCATCTGAGGCGGCAAGCGTGTGTCGCTCAACATTGAGTACGTAACAACTCACTGCTCTTCGAAGCTGTGTAGTTTGACTTTTTACTGCTGCGGCATATCACGAGTTTTACCGTTTTATGATATCATTAAGTACGTAATCTTTTGCCAGTTATGTTGAAACTTGAGGTCGACATTTCCACGTTTAGAATTGAGAAACGATCAACTTTTGCATGTTATGTATATTTATGCGTGTGCGCACGTACATACCAGTATGGTGATCGAATTCGGAAACGCTATGCCGTTAGCAAAGGTTTATAGTAATAATGTAGGTATAATCAGTGTAGCTCTTGATTTTTGACTGTCTTAAACGGAGTTAGACATTCTTAGCTCAGTCAATTTTCAACCCAATCCCAACACCTGTTCTAGAGGGTTCCCGCAATTCGTCCAAGCATAGTGCAGCAGATCTTCTACTGCCCAGCGCGTTTTGTGGCAAGTCCTGAAACAGGGACAATGCAAAACCATGCCTTTTTCGTCCTGAACTGTTCCTCTATTCCGGAGGCTCTTAAACACTCTGTAGCTATAGTGACGATACTGTTATCATTAACATACAACTTCATTCGTTTTTCGGCTCTCTATGTTGTCTGTATAAACACAGCTTTGCACTGGAGCATATAAAAACTGGCCCATTTTAGATATAAGCGTCCTATATGCTAAGAAAAATCGAAATAACACTAGCTAAAAATCGTTCCGTGGGCGTTTTCAGAGGTAAAACACAAAAGCTTATATCCTCTATGAAACCCTGTAGAGTATTGAAAGCAAAGTAAAAACATTTATCTGCAGCAATAGGTTTACTAGAAAGCACATTGTTGGTAATAATTAGCTATGAAGAAGCATCACGGCTCTATGCGCACAAATGAATCATACTGCATTTGTCCGGCAAAATTGCCAGTTTCAATTCACGCCGATGCTCGTTTCATTGTATATTGTATGTGCGTTGTAACCATATGTTTCAACCAAAACATAACGCTGTTGCGTTTTGGTCTCATGACGTAATGATTACGAGGACCTTGTTGCTGCTCGATGGGAATGTCCGTGCCTTAGTCTGTAAAAGATGCGTCTTGTGGATAGTTGTGACTGAAGTCATCTTTTCTTTGCATCAGCGATGGTGAAACTGCTGCGTCTTCCGTCAGCTCAATTCAACTTCGGTCGCAGGACAGATGCAACTGTGCGAAATGTGTTTAAGGTGGGCGCGAATCCTGAATTTATCGGTACACAGCCAGCTAAATGAAACTATTCCTGGTTGCGCACGAAATTCAAACTGCCAGACTGAACCAATAATTTGTTTTCTTCAATGACCTTGACGCCACTGGATAACCTTCATTTCCCCCGAATTCTTCTCACAACGTAATTTGATGTATGCGATGTAAAAAGCGGTCCAGTCGAAGTGTGGATTATAACAACTAATGAAGTCCGGTTATTGTACGTTTTTATTTACTGAGAAATGTTAGGCTTCAAATTCTATCTATCTTTCTTCATTTTTAGGCAAAAAGCATTAGCTATCTGTTACCATATCATAGTGGATACGTTTAGGTCTCGGAGGTAGCGGTGCGGTGAACTTAAGTGTGCAGTATTTGCCTCTGAAACAGTAAAAAGGTTACATTAGTAACTAGAGGCAACAAAATGGTAACTTGAATATTTGCCTTGCTCACTATCAAGGTCGAAAAAAGTTCGTAGTTAGAAGTACATACTGCGATCGCCAAGTTTCTAAAATGAAGGCAGAATTCAACACAAAATTTGGAAGCGATAGGTATCCTTTGCCGTTACTGATCCTGCACTGGTTATAGAAGTGTGTCCATGACATAACATGTACTGAATCGTCACTACGTCTAACAGTCAAGGACGCTTATGTCACATGTTGATTTTGTTGTGGCTATCTGAGCAAGTATTCTCTGGATTTTCATCTTACAATACACTGTTGTGAACTCAGTCTTTGTTGATCACCACCTAAAAACGGATAGACATCAATCATCAAAGTATAACAGCTGTATATATACATACGTACGTACGTACGTACGCAACTGTTCTTAAGCTGGCAGATGCCAACGGTGACATTTTTGGACGGGAGAAAAGAGAAAAGTCATCGTCTTTCTTGCGAAGCGTATGTAGGTTGGCTTGTGTACCTGTAGATTTCATTGCCGTCGTCATCATCCTGAACGCGGACGCGCAAGCATTCGTCGTAATTACCGAAGTCCGTCAAGGTTCCTGTGAGCATACCGGCCGATGGACGCCCCGAGGCATCGATCACTGAAAACGAACGTATCACAGAAAGCGAATGGATAGGTACTTATCGACTGATAGGCCCGTGAATGTGTCCGATCTTAATTCTCCATATAGCAGCCCCAAACGGTAAGGCCGCATGTTAGGAACAGACTTATCCGTATATTTCCTTTTGTGATAAAAATAACTCTAATAGATGCCAAATGTATGTCTTATGGAAGCAATGAACAACTTGAATAGACATCTCTCTGTACTGAGTGTAGCACTTATATCTTTTCCTAACTCCTGAAATGAAAAGTCTGAGCTTATATAGCAATTAGTTGCTTCTCTGTGTGCATAGGGATATAATCTACGAACGCTCAATACTTCCTAATCTTCATGCTTTGTCATACGAACTAGGAACTTCATACAGTCTTTTAATAAATTATTTACCTGGAATAATAATAGTACGTGTATTTCTTATCAATACTGATAGAAAGAAAGATTTACTGAGATTTGTTATATTAGGGGGGAGCAATAGCTATGTTTGTTCGAACATAGAGCTGAATTTGAACTTCCATATGTTTCAAATTCCCTATTTGTAGCTAAAGAGATGCTTCAACTTGCGCACTAAGTATTATCATTTAAGTATGCATTCCTTGTAGAAAACATGAAGCCGTAGTCTTGAGTGGCTTCATTTCAAATGCCATAAGTGTTTTACAGTCCTGCGTCGCCGCAGAACCATCTATCGTAGAACCTAGATCCCATGTTCCGATTGCATATGTGATTCAGTCTAGGATATTCTGGGATCCGGTGCCTTATTTATTGCAGTACAGTAACTGTGAACCGTGTGCGTATTCCTGATGAACGACGCCTTCGTACCTTTTATTCACTCTGCTTTATCTGCGATGCTCCCAAGCACCACTAGTCTTTCATCTATTCACGCACTGAGGCATCAGTGGCAGCTTTGTACGCTCAGTAAGATCTCTGTGACTGCGGCTGTCAGAACCTCTTTAGCGGACCTTTTAAACATGCGTCTGACCAAAGCGCTGCAAGGAATTTCAGCTATCAGCGAATCGCGCGGTCCAAGATATTGCCAGTCAATGAACGAGTCATTTTAACTGGCTACTCTGTGCTTTCAACCATATTCGGCCGGTGACAACTTCGCCGTTAGCAAACACTGCGGTCCTTTTCAACATCTGTAGATCCTGAAGCGTTTTATCAGCGAGTCTCGTACATAGTCCGATTCGAACCCATATAGGTGTGGCACTTCCCAGGTCTAATAAAATGGAAATAACCTTTATCGGTAAGATGTTTCAATCCGAAACGAATAGTTGGTCAAACTCAATTCTAGCTTGGAGGGTTTAAATGAACATCGACGCTTGTGACCAAACGTCTACAGTATGCATATGGATTTTCAAATCTTTATTAATATTTTATCGGCATTACGACACCCACGCGGGTAAGCCACGTTAGGTCATATACCATTTACTATAACACTGCGAGAGTCCTATGTTGAGTAAATGAAACAGCAGAATACGTGTACAGATGGCATTGTTACCGTTACGTTTTGTCACGTTGATTGTATCGAATAACAGACAACCCGTTCGACCGAATCAGCTGGAACATGTACGATCACCGCTATCAGCCTATCAGACCGCCGATACCTTGGCGGTTGTACGATGTACCTGTCGGCGAGCATTGATGCCGTTCTGCTGCGGTACAACAAACAAACGTTGGTAACGGAAGCGGCATAGAGAGACACGTATAATATACCTAGCTAGACTGCCTCCAGCTGTATCATTCACTCGACCAGTAGTTAGCACAAAACAACGTCGACACAACCAATATCTGCTGCTGATAGTTTCTTTACATCGAAAAGTTGTAAGAAAAGAAGAAAAAAAGATAAGTACAGCGTTCGCATGAAAACATTTAGAGAAGAACTCGAGGCAAGAGGGTAAAACCTACTGTGAGTACTACTACTACTAAACTAGTGACAGATACGTAGCGTTACTGAGAGGCAAGCTCTGCGCTAATGGCATAATTTTATATATAGTAGAAGTGTGGCTTCATGTAGATTTGTAAAATGTGTCGTATTTCGGGGGCAGAGCTCCTAAGTGATGTTAAATAACTTCCTAAAGTTTAATGTATTCTTTTCGGCGTTACATGTTACTACGTTATGGCTGATTGTTTTGCCCGCTTGGACCGGCCCAAATTTAAGAACGAATGTACCATGTTTACATGTGTAGAAATCAGTCCATTTAGCTAAATCTGCACACAATCACTTAGGAAGTAAAACTCAGTAAACTCAGTCAAAAGAAGTACACAAAAGGTGTTGGTCCATCTAAAAAGAAAGCTATGTTGCCCAGCCTGGGCAAAGAGATTAAACCATCATTCTGGTTCTAGTGAATTGTCAAAATTCTTATGTTTTTTTTTGCTTTGTAACGTACGTTTTCGCTCAGTCTTCCCAAAAATTATATATACTTCTCTTACTAGTTATATTTATGAGATACATTAATAAATACATGCTAAACCCACCGTTTGTTTCAAGCGAACGTAGAAACTAGATTTATAGTCTCGTTTCGGAACCCGAGAGCAGCTTTTCGAAGAAGGGGCGCGGAAAAAGGTTAAAGCACCAATCATTACAGGACATTAGCTGAAACCATGTGTGACTGAATATGAACTTTTTGTGAAGAGCACGAGCAGAGGGCAATATCTATGAATTTGGATCCTTCTTTCCAATAAAAGTGTCCAGCTATAAACTGCTAACAATATACTATTACTGCCGTAATGAATAAGTGACTTCTTTTGAGTTTATGACGCATTAATTATTTTCTCAAATAAGCGAACATCGATATTTTCGGTAGAAATGGTTCTACATACGATGACCTTTTACGTTCGATGTAACTTTTCTTCGTGTTTCAAAAGAACCGAGTTTTTTTCCATACAGTCCCGACGCACTACGAATCATCTCTGGTCCAATAGCGAACGCCGACTAGGCGTATCCGTGTCGGCTTGATCGACCAGCTATTCAATAAATATGAATATATCGCTAATGGTTAATAACTGAACTGCATGCCACTAGACTTGCTAGTATTACGCGTTAGCTACAACTCCATTAAAATGAACGGAGAAATGAATTAGGAGAATGAACGTCCAAGGACGCCCGGCCAAGTGATACTATTTTGGAGCACGATCAACAGATACCCAAATTTCGATCTGCTACAAAAAAACAAATGAATAAGCTACAACAAGATAATGAGTTTTGTCAGCTTGTAAGCAGGCAATTTTATTCACAAAATGTTGATACGTTATCGTAGTTATTGTTTCGAAATTATTCCCAACCATTCTTCTCTCCCATGGGGTTTTGTGGAACTTTTTAGAAAGAAGTCAATACGAATTAGATAAGTGTAATAGCCCTTCCCTATTCCACGTGTTCTTTCGCATTGAGGCTAGATAAAAAAATAGGAACCGGATAGGCGCTGGATCTATCCGTTACCAGACGTGCATTATAGATAGCTCGACTGTTCACAGAGCCTTACTGAACCAATGCATTACTTGCATTTTAATGCGCTCTTGTGTTTTTGTTTGTAAATAAGAACTTTTAACAGCTAGTTATTTATTAATTCGCAATTTTTATTATGCGTTTTTCGTTAATTTAATTCGTACGGTACTTTTCGATAGCAATGTTCAACGAGCCTCACATTTGTTTAAATAACAATTGTTATATCTATTCGGTAGAAATATTTATTTGGTAATATTGTATTAAATAACATTAGACGCTTGTTAGGCACAGTATAACTTAATACTAAAAATACTAAAATCTGATATAAAATAAAAAATACTAAAAAAGTTACTAATAAGTTTAGTTTTTTTTTATAGTTGCGCTTCACGAACGCTTAGATATTTAATAACGCCTAATGTTCTAATAACGAACTGATTCTTAATTCAGGTATAGTTATTGGCTTCTTTTCCCACTGTTTCCGGTCGTGCCATAATCAATGCACTTCCCGTTTACCAATTTGTCGTTCGGACCCTAAGGCAATTACTAACAGTCGATCAGATCTCTGTATCAAGAAATTGGTCCTTTCCCCACAGTTTATAGTAAATGACGAATTCTGAAGCTTTGGTTTTCTTTAATAGACTGTGTCGGCGTTATTGGTCCTTCCTGTTCGCCGTATGCTTGTCTGTGATATTCCTGGGCCGACGCGTTTATGAGCGTTGCTTAAACATTTGGCTTTCATTTGTGGACTGCCCCCGTCAACGGTCCATCGGAGTCATCGGCCGTCAAAAGGACATCCCTCAAAGCCAACCGGATCGAGTTGGTATTTCAGATCTTTTTGCCGTTGAAGGTAACTTTTGATATGGCTGTACGACAATATTATCATTTCAGAATTAATTACCGTACCAATAACAATGAATCTTCTTTCTGAACGACGAAGTTCGCTTTCTGAAATGTGGCCAGACAACTTTTTCCCTGCCACTTCCGGCTTTTGCGCTCCCAGCACCGCAAAAACTCTGATGTTATGGCGACCTTTACGTTGTTTCTGTTATGCATTGCTGCTTTACCGCTTTACAACGCCTGTCTACTATCGCTTCTCGCCGTCTACTGTAGTTTGTGACAGTGTTACGGCACATGTAGCGGTCGAAGCTATGATGAAATCGGCTAATCTATTTTAAGGACGCTGAAACGCAGGCACAGGCGGCAGCTATCGCCAACAAGACTCCCTAAATTTAGGGAGGTCGCCGCTGATTTAGCTGGTTTTAATCAGGTCATTCATTCGTCTACACAGGGCGGCACAAAAAAGGCTGATTTCCCATTAACATTATATGACCCAGACGACAAGATACTGTAAATAGACCGTGTCTTTTTCTGCTTTTCAGACATCTACAAATATATAGTATTTTAATCGAGTTACAGTGGCGCCGCGGTCTCCGCCGTGCGGTTTATGTCTATAGTGGAACATCTCAAGGGCTTACTTGACGCTTTCTTATCCTTCACACGAAATTATATAAAAATTTATTAAATCAAATAGAACATTCCCCTCCGAGTGCTATAGACCTGTGTGTAGCTATTTGAAAAAAGAGCACTTTTCAGCTTACTATTCTTAGATTTCAATATCAAATAACCTCAGTTTATAGTCTGACCGATCCATTGCGCTCAACTGTTTCTCTCCGCTCAAACCCTTCTAATAATAATAATAATAATAATATTGGACATCTATTGTAGTGATTTTGACACTTTCAAGTATCAAGTTCAATGAAGTTAAAATGCGGAATAGTAATTTGGAGCTAAATATCTTAACAAGTTGGGCACATTGGTCAAAACACAGCGATCCCTTGCGTAGATCGTTTTAACGTCAAAGTTCGAAAATCTTTTTGCTTGGAAAAGCTGGAAAAACGTTATAGACGATATATCAGCGGCCAAATTACGCACTTTTCTGTAAGACCGTACTAATGCATGGAATGAACGCAGGTACAGTTCGGTATTCAGGAACAAGGACACGCGTAGCGCTTATACGTTTCCTGCCAACGTCATCGCCGGCGGTAAGCCTTTTATATTTATGATTATCGTCGATAAGATGTTACTTCAGGCGCACTCATACGGAAAGATATGAACACTTTTTCTCTGTTGCAGAGCCAGACAAATGATTTGAAGTAAGGAAACATCGTGTTCTTCAGCCGTCGTGCTGGCGTTGTCGCTGCTTTGAGAACGACCACTGTGTCTACCTTTCGGCGAGGCCGGTAACGGTTGATGTTAGCTCACTGCTAACACCAACCATTATCGGCTGCCTACGAGCGTACTAAATAGCGTCGTTCACATAGAAAGCGATCAATATAGCTGATAGTCTGTGTAGCAATGCGATCTCCGGGTGTCTGAGACTTTTAACGCATGACCGACGGGGTCTACTGATAAATAAACAAACAAATCATTTTAAATGACGAACCACTTGAACCCCGCGCTATTTAAGAATAGCAGTGGCAGCAGCCGCACAATATTATTTCCAGCTAAAAAAACATCCTAACGTATCTTTTTTTCTTTTTTTTTTCTTTTTCGATCCGATTCTATTTTATGACGTTCGGCTACGTACGACGCTGGGGAAAAGATCACGAAAAATTCTGCTGTGTTCGGTATATCTCGTCGTGTCCTATAATAACAGGTCGGGTTAATTACAATAAGCTGTTTGAACATGTTAGTGCAGTATGACGTCGTGCTTATTGAATCCTTCGTTTCACCAAAGTTATCGCTTCTAGTATCGCCCACAAGGTCTGCTGGATAGCAAGGTATTGTAGAGTAAAAAAAGTCACGTCGTTACTATTATGGTAACAATATCCAATAAAGTGTTTGTCCACAAAAACACAAGAAGCCGACAATATGATGCCAGTGTCGTGGCATTCTGGTTTCAGTTTTCGCCTATGGACCAACAAAGGACAAACTGCATTGGCTTTCACCATACATCAATTGTTTGTTGCCGGCGATGGTTTCATGTATAACGGTAACAACAGGCCACTGCCATCTCTCTTCTTTCGCTTATTTCTAGCGTCCCCTTCTTAGGAAAAGCACAGCAGCTAAATTCAAGTGTTAACAATATCTTAAATTCAATACCACGAAACTGGTTCTCATACCTCAGTCCTGTTATATGCTAAGTAAAAACGCGTTTCCGGCCACAAACTAACATGAAGTGAATGACGAAACAACCTGAGTAAAATATTCGTTCTTTTAAGTATTTATGTATTATAGCGCAGCGACTATTATCGTGAGGTTTGATTTGCGTTACTTAGTGAATTTAGCTCGCCAGTGAAACGTACGGATTTTCCTCGTCTTTTTTTGTTTTTAATAAAGAACTTGGTTTTTGAATAGCGCTAACAACCGTACGTTAATAAAGTTGCCTATTGTCGATTCGGAATGAGCCTTCTGATACGAAATAAGTGCGGATAATAAGACCCGGGCCAACTGGCCCGGTGGCCCTTCTCTCACCATCGGTCATTGCTAGAGCAGCAGCGAAAGTATGCGACAACGTTGTTCACGTACTGTCTCCGTACAACGCTCAGTCAGACGCGACAAAAGAAGCTAAGTCGATTTGCCCACTTCTTACGAACATAAAATACCGGGATCACGTTTGTAATAGCCCCTTCTTACTTTCCTTGTTGTTCTTTTTTACTTTGTTTATTACCTAATAGCTTGCAACGTCAGTCCCCTTAGTAATGCCCTTTAGTACATCGGTCAATTTTGGACACATTGATATGTCAAGCGATTAACAAACCCTAAAGGTACAGCTTTCGTGTTTACAGAGAGTTCGTCCATTAGGCGGGAGGGTGGTAATATACCTGAAGGTATTCTACCAATCCGCGTATAATTTGCATTTTGAATCTGAAGTGAATCAAGTAGAATTGTTGGTATTACCTGAGTTCCAAATAAAATGGCAATAGCAGACGATTTCTAGCCAAAATGTCCACTGCTAGAATTTCTGCAAAGCTTACTTATTCATAGAACATTCAATGTAGCCAAAGTAAACAGCAGATTCTACATCTTGTAAACAAAAATACGATGCTAAACCATTCGTTTACTCAATTTATAATACTACCAATGATAGCAATGGATATACAAGTCCGTCACATTTGAAATAAAGGCGAATCATTTTTAGCTTTAGCAGGAAAAGCACTTCAGATTTTAACCCGGAGCATGGCATCACCTGACGCACTCAATTGTGCTTCAAGTTTCTCGCTAATATCCACCCCGCCACCCAGTAAATAGTCCGTCGATTTTAGAAGCACTTTGAAGTCTCTTGCTATCTGAGAAATATGTTCATTCTTGCGTGATTTCGCTGAAGGCACAGAAGAAGTATCAAACTTTTCATTTGATTATATTTATTCTGGCTTCGTCGTATCGTCTGCTAAAATATATGTACGCTTCCGTGTTTTTTTTGGCACTTTTGGGCTGTCCGCTTAACAATCGGTTACATTGCCCAGAATCCAATGACGCCCTTGAAGACAGACTGGATATCCCTATCATTAATAAGTTGATAGCAACAACCAAATAATTAACCCAAATGATGGCCTTAAACAATCTTCGACTACAGATTTCAGTTACGAAGGCACACGCTCAGTACTGAAAGTTCTCAATGCTATTTACGTTAAAAAATAATATCAGTTGTTACGTAGCGCAGTTTAATGACGCAATGAACTACGACATTCGATTTTTGTAGTAGGTAGTAATGGAGCGTAGCGACGTCGTCCGAATCTCTTTCTCGAACCCTTTTCCTCCAATGTACAAAGCTACAACAACAAATGATACTGCGAAAAACCATATTACAAGAACTGAAATGCTCGTTATGAATAATAGACACGAATGCTCACCGTAACAACAAGTGAGCCGTCATTTGAACGTGATCACGCCTGACGGACGGGTCGAAATAGAGACGACTAGAAACGTCGTATGCCACCTCTACTATGGGCTATCATTTTCTCGCTTATCATGACGACCCGCGTCGCTATTAAATAGCCACTGTCTTCTACTGGCCCCCGCCACCGTTATCGTCGTCGCCGAACCTCATCATCTGCCGATCAATCTAATGTTTTTCGCATTACAGTTTGGCGGACTTGCTGTCGAGCAAGCAGAGAAAGTTTTCCTTTGTGCGAACACTACACCGAAATGTTACGTTGCGTCCCGTCATTGAGCTTGCCGCTGCATACGCAAGCGCTGTGATCGCTATCGGGCCGACCAACGGCGGATTGTTCCGATTTTCAGCCAACTTTTGAATGCGTCCAGAACTTACTTTGTTTTTTTTCTATCGTTGTAAAAAAAGGAAATAACATTTCAAGCGGCGCTGGTTCTAGCAGTGACAGCTATAGCGGAGCTGCTATAGGCGTTCGTCGTGTACTTAATGTATATTGTGTATGTGTCTGTGTGTTTCGATTATCATAGGACATCTTCGCGGTCGGGTTGTATGGACGTATTCATTCAAGCCGAGACAATGGGCTAGCACTGAAAGCTGGCACGGGTGATGCAGATATCATAACGCCGCCATCCGATTATGGGGTTGATACAATTGTGGCCTACAATAGAATTGCATCCTACAACAGGAAACGCTAGAATGATTAAATTACTCCTATGCATGATGGAAAGAACCGTCTCTCTATGTGGTCTAGAAAAATAGGCACTAAAAGGATCGTTCCATTTGTTATGTTAGGCCTGGCCAAGCGCAAATTCAAAATAAAGCTGGCAATTAACATCTGTGATATGATACATTGGCTACATTGTGATATAATGGTCTAGAACAACAGATTGCTGAGGCGTATTTTGGTTCATCTTCAAGGGGCGAGGTTCAGTCGCCGGGGCGCCAAACACATGGATGGCTGAAAGATAAATTGCCAGACTAAGGCATTCAGCATAGAGAGCCTGTCGTACCTCCATGTTGACTCGCAATGATCTTATGTAACCGTCAGTTGGCGAAATGGCAATCGATAATTTCCATTTACGGACGAAGCAATGCCAACTATTGTCTGTCTTTGCGTGTCAATCATTGTTCTGGTAGCAATATTAGGAAGAGATAAAGTAGTTGAAAAGATTACAGAAGACCAATAGGCGATGCAAAGATGCAAGCGTAAACCAACCGTCCGTGCACAACGTGAGACGGAAAGCATTTCGGTCTTGCGGTTTGCTAGTCTTTCATTTTAACGGAAGAAAGTGTATGGACCAGTTTCGTTAGTTCCCTCAGACTGAAATTCGAACTAGTGAAACGTTCCTAATTGAAAATGGATTCTTATATCTGGCAGCTGGTTGTATTCAAAGCGTGCGTTATCTTTTCATTATCGCTTCTATTTGAGAAGATCGCCCGATAAAAAAAAAAGAGATTTAGAAGGAAACCACACAACTCTCGTGTATGAGCCTACCGCTGTTCCGCCAAATTTCTCACGAAGAATCAAGGGTTACATAAGCGGGAAATATATCCAAAAGAAACCCTCTAACCAAGAACATGTATAGTTGCAAACACAGTAATACCTATTATTCGCTCTATTTCATACCGAAACTCACTTTAATTATATTCGTTTCCAGTAAATTTCAATCATTTCCATAAACTATAGACTAGACTGGCTAGATTAAGGAAATATATCTTCTAATTCCAGGTTTGTACATGTAACACAATAAAGCTAACATGCTGTGGGCAATGCCATAATAATTTAACTTGTATCATAAAGAGCGAATCTATTATCTTACAAATCAAAGATAATTGACCTTGGAAGCAACAAAGATTTTCAATTAAACAATTCAACCTATATCTAGATAATACTATCTAATTTACATAACATTTCGACCAAATGGCATAGGCAGGTTTTAGGCATAACCACCGCGTTTCGTAGTTCAACACCGGTGAATTAAGGTGCGTTACATGTGGTTCTTGGCTGTTGAGCCCAATACTTGTCAAAGTGTTGTTACTTTTATTCTGCGCCGCGCTACTGTTACAAGGTTGTTTTTTTTACCTTTTCGTTACCGTAAAAGCACCTTGTATTGCTTATACTCTCTTTGATTGTTTTCGCATTAGCCTGGGCCTTCTCCTTACTAGCTTTCGATAATATACTCATAACAGTATACGTTTTGTTGCAGTTTTGCAATTCGCTTGATCACAGTTCGACCCACCCGACCAATCAACCGACTGAACGCTATCAGAAACCCGATTCAACCTCATAAAATTGCTGGGCAGTTTTGGGGGGGGGGGGGGGGCATTTCACAAGATCCGCTGAACAGCCACACCGAAATCGGAGCTAGAGCACAACAGACTGAAGTTACACATGAAGCATTTTAGGGTTAAGCTGCGCTGTTGGGTCAGAGAATGGCGGCCGTCGCGACCGCTGTAGTAGTAATACTTAACACATTTAACATGTTCACATAGACCTGCCATTGTATTGACAAACGGCCGGCCAAAAGCTTGGATCAGGGACTGTCGTGGGCAGACTGGCGTTCTAGGACTACGCTGCGGGAAAGTGCACTTGTCCTATCAATGAGCGTCCGTCCATCCGTCGCTCTGCAGCTCGTGCATAACTATGCACACTCATCGTAATTTTTGTAAAGTTCTGTGCAAATAGCCTTAACAGTAACAGACATTATTACTATATGTAATTCGGCAAAAATGATTAAAATCCTTTAATATATATATATATATATATTACACAGAAGAAACAGAAAATTAGGAACAATTAAAAGTCTAATACAAACCGTTACACCCAGCTGTCTGTATTGAGGCAGCTCTCTGGCGACAATGTTTTTAGATGTAAATTTTTTTTAAACCTTTGAAACAACGACAAGAATGTTATCTGATCGGGGTGCGTTTCCGGAGCATGAGCTGGCGCTTTGATTATTATGTCTCGAGTTGGCATTGGGCTACGAGTTAAAGCCAGAAACAGAAACTAACAAAGGCAATCCTGACATCGGGATATAGAGCTAGCTAAGGTGGAAGTCTTCAGCAGCACACGTAAGCAGGTAACAATTCAATATCAGTAGTAAGTTACAAGAAGGCCTCAATTGAAACGGTGTAAATTCTAGATTCACAGCGACCCGTTTTATCAGACCAATTCGCAAGAACTCTGTTGAAACTGGATACACACATTAATATGAAATGATACCATGACGAGCGGCTAAAACAATGGCCATATTTCCATAGCTTGTTTTTCAAGAAAAACACTACGATCGTAGCAACAAAAGGCATCCTACATCGGTGTCGTCTGTTACTTCTTAAACTAAGACTAGTTTTTAATAGTTCTTTAATTATAGGGACACGACCAACCAAAGACATGAACATTTCTAGTTGTTAAACAGTTATGTATCCAAATAGAATGTACAATATGTACCGGTCTCAAATTTTGCTGTAGGTCAACAAACTAACGGTGTGATCCTCTACCGTCGGATTAGAACGGAGATTTTTCGGATGGATTCGGAAACTGAAAACATTTGTGTACTGATGCAGTTAATGCAGAGCCGTTCCATCATTACGTCGGAACGCTGGCTGATTTCCAGGGCGAAATAAATAGTTTCTATGTCCGGGTTCGAACCTAGACCGTGTTACCCACTAGGCTATTGCCGGAACAAAGAACGAATGCCTATTTATCTGTTATCGGCTATTTATATGAATCTTCATTGAAGCATAGTGGAAAATAACCTATACTGACGATAGTACGGTTACAACATAGTAATAGTAACACGATTCTGTTATCGCTGCTACTGCGTATCGTGTGGCAATAGCGTCATGCCTTATATTAGTCCACTTTCTTTTTTTTGGCAAGGTATACCCCTCTATGCCCACGAAATGGATCTGGTCTCGCTCGTCCGATGATTTGCCTAGCAAACGATATACAATGGCTCAAGTACGCCACGACACGTTTCACCATTAATTTTCTTTCAATCACGATGTTGCTGGCTGTATGGCAATGTAAATTATAATGATGTCCGGTCACCCGCGGATCAGCTGCGTAGCGCCAAAATTATTCAGGAAGTTGACCACCACCCAGGAAAAAAAAATACAGTTATAGAAAACATGTATAATACAATCATTCGAGAAAAATCCCGGGCAACGTAAAAGCTACGTCTAAAAACATTTTGCAGCTGCGTTATATGAGGGCCGTGTCAAAACGAGTAGCCGTAGTTCTACATCTACATTACGTCTTCACGTGCATAGTGTAATAAGTATATAGTATTATTGATGGTAGCATGGAGTAATATTGATTAGAATAGAGCACATTTTTATCTAGCTATTTACGTTGCATAATATGTACGAATACGACGCGACTGCCGTATAATAAATAGCCTTCGGCGTACTTACGTCAGTTGATTCGGTTTTCGACAAAATATCATCTATAATAATTAAATAGATCACCATATCGGATGGGTGGTTATTTTCAGCTTAAGGATGCTCCGTTTATACTGATATATACATATATACATGTACTGCAGTAGTTGTATATCTCGTATGCTTACTACACACATAACAGGCTGACGGAAGATTGCAACCAGGGGGTCACGGCTTACGCTCCAACGTAATCTTTGTCAGACATTATCGTTATTGATTTGCCCGTTCGCCCTAACTTTTAGAATGCTACACTGATCCCTTACAGATCTATTATGAAACATACATTTTTTTTAAATTTGCGTCTGCTTGCAATGAGACCGAGCTGGCTTCGTTAGCAGCTAGTTAGAACTACAGCTCACATCAGGAACATCTCGAAAGTAAAAAACTCGTTACATAACAATGACTATTTTTGATGGCCACCAGCAAAGTCATAAAATCTACCAGTTATCACTGGCGACAAAATTCACACGAATCGATCAAGCAATGTGGATCGCCGAAGAATTACACCCCAGTTGCTGCTGTTTGATAATCTGGAAGATGGAAACGTACAATTGCGGCTAACTCGCATTCCTTCCTACTAAAGGGCCCCTTCCCTACCAAAATTCTTCGCCCAACCCCTTTGGTCTACCCGTTCCTGGGGCTTTCCCCACGTTCGCTCGCTGCCCGTTCGAGCACAGGCTGGTTCCAAACAGTAATCTATACCACATCGATACCACTTCGTGTCCTGGATCTGCTGGCACCGGGTTCGTCTTTGTGCTAGTGTGCGCACCCGCGTACGTTCACTCAAAAGCACATACAGACAGATGGACATATCACGATATATTGAAAATGTCAGCAACAACAAGACGCCGATCAGGCTCAAGCAAATCACTTGTAGGCGATCATCGGCATCCCGTGTTCCGACGAATGGGCAAATAACAGCGCATAAGAAAGTGTCGATGTTGACCACCCATAGCTGCCTTCTCCGACACATTTATGTTCCGTGTTTATAGCCGTGGACGTCCCCGTCAGCCACGATCTGCAGCTTTATTCGGTGGCGTAACGTTTAATCGAATACTTCCACGACCAGTACTAAGACATAATAATAGTGATCCTTGTCATTGGATCCGGCGGCCGTGGGACAAGCGCCGCTGCCGCCGACAGCTGGCCAAATATTTGCCTTTATTAGAGCCATTCCAACCGGCAGGAATAGAAGTAACGGCTTTCTTAATGTGTACGAATCAAGCGGCAGTAGTCACTTTGAGCCGATTCGGCACAAAGAAAATGGCGGTAGATGGCGCCGCACATGGCCCGAGCATTTTTCTATCTTCTGTAAGCTGGCAACATACAGAATGGAAGAGGTCCTTTCCGCTCAGCTAAAGAATCCAAAACCAACTTCGGTTGCCCTCGCGAGAGGCATCTCGCGCCGCATCGGCCATATTCTATTTAATGTTGTTGTTGTTCATCGTGTTTGTTATATATAGTAGCTAAACTTGAGCCAGAGAGTGAGAAGAGAGAGTAGGGGAAAAGGAAAACCGCATAAAACGGTTTATCGCTCCAATATCACTCTTATCATTTGTGTCATGCAAAGAGAAATGGCCCTCGTCTTATCGCCAATAGCGACAATAACAATAACAGCAGCATCGTTATCTAATATCAATGTTAACGATCAGCGTTTGCATACGCAAGGGATGCCGGAACGGGCGCTGACGTAGCCACCGAACCCCATAAGAACAACAAGACAACTAAAAGATCATACAGCAGACCAATAAACGCGCTGAGAGACAGCCCCCATGAACGCACACAAGAAACGCTATTATTGCTATACGTAATATTAGACCCGGTGCAGTGTTTTGCGACGATATGACGAGAAGTCCCTCGATTTTGCCAACGGCACCGATTGTTGCCATTGTGCAAGTTCGTGTGCATTGCCAAATATAATAATCAAGACCGTTATTGATAAGGGTTGAGTCGGGAAGGTAACTGCAACGTCGGAATAAAAACAGCTGCACGGAAAGGAGGGAAGCCATTATGTTAATATGAAGTATTACTGATGTCTAATTTATTCACGGCCTGTGCAGTGTTGCTGATTCATTCTGACTGTAGGATCTCTAGAACGTAGGTTGAGGGTGCTAATAATGGTCAGTCTATTACAGGTGTGAGTTTCTCACTCAACATTTGCGTTCATTTAGTAACGTTCATGAAAACGCAATAGAAAGAACGAAACAATGCTGAATACCAGGCGAATGTTAACGGAATGGGTCTCCTTAACACCGTCAACTTAGTCACTAACAAGTTCACCTCGTTTTCTCGAATTTACCAGACGAAAAGTTACTGCGGACAAGCATCAAGGGCGCGCAGTTATGCCGCCCTCCATACGCCGTCTTGATCCCAAACTGGCCGAAACACATGACCAGAAAGCGTCCCGTTCAACCTTTCTGCGTTACAATTCATAGAGATGTGTGAAACAAGATATGCATAGGTTATTTTGACAATCAATATACGTAAAAAAAGATCAGATCTATTGGGCGCATTTACGCCGTGCTAGAGGCGTGTTCTAAAATAAAATTTCTGGAAGCAGTTTTGACGCCCATCCGCGGCTGAGTACATACGATGCCGTGAATAAAGTCAACATCCACGGAACGTTTCAATTTGATTAGTACAGATAGGACAAATGATGCTAAATTCTCCGTAAGCTTTGATATATACCAAATACACAGCGTGCTCGCCATGGGACAAAATGCGCAGTGCTTAAAAATAAGTAATACTTTACGCTTACGGTATCTATTATTTTTAGAAACTCGTTTTTATATTAAAATGTAATGGAAAGTCGGTCTATCTCGTGACTTACGTGTCATATAATCATGTCGAGCACTTGCACGTACAATAAAAGGTATCGATTCGAAGTAGGCCTATTTATTTACTCACTCTGAAAAGCCCAAGCTTTCAGGCCACGGAGTCCCTGGAACAGTTTGAAGTTAGCAGCCTGGCATTCAGCACTCATATCGGCCTCTGATGAGGCGCGTAACATCCGTGGCAAAAATTTCCTGTATTAAGAACATAGTAACGAATGAAATATATAGAAATAATTGTAATGCTCTATCGGCTAAAATCGGCTAATATTTTTTGGTTGGGTGTGAATTTATACTAGCGACAACGTTAAATTTTGCCGCCAGTTTTTCTTCACTGAGAGCGACCCCCTCAGGCCGCTTATATGAGGCGTCCTGATGACGTTCTAGGCAAAGGCTTACCTGAGTTGTTCATCAATAACCTTCTTCATTCCATTTTCGAGCTTCGCCCAGGCTTGACGAACTGGCACAAGCGTTGTCGTTGGTTCTTCGGTCGTTGTCGTATCGTCAGTCTAAAAATATTATTTAATAAAAAGCATTTTGTTAAACCTGCAGAGCCGAGACACATTAGAGTTTTGTTAGGTTTACAAAACAGAAACAATATTTACAAAGTTGCTACGGCTTTAGAGATTGTATGCTATACTTTGTTCTACCACTCAAGTTCGATATAGTCGCTAAACGAATCAATGAATTCCAAAATATTGTAATCGCTAGCATGATGATTGATTATGATGTAATAATATTCAGTCAACTTGATATAACGCAGGGACTAAGTATAAGTTATGGTAAGTGGAAGTAGTATCTGCTGTTGTCGAAGCATAAATTGCAACTAAGACTGTTAGTTCTCAAGCACGATGTTTGATGCTTTCTTTTTTTTTATAATAGAATTTTTCGCTCAGTCCTTGGCAAAACCACCGAACGCACTATTTTTGGCGCGTATATGCTACCTATATATTTGACCTGATCTAATTGGTCGTTAAAGAGGTCTTACTCATAAACCAGCGATTTGTTCCAGTCCACCCAATTTTGAAGGATTATTTACGCGACCTTGCTAGATGGGTATATCTATTATAGATAATAACAACGTAATAATACAGTTGCATTTTAATTACTGTAGCTAATTCTCTTCCCTTAATTATCTTGCCACGAATATTTACGCCATTTGTCGGCATCCCATTACTTGTCAACAGTATAATAATGAGTGGCTTACTGGGCCACCTCATTTCTTTACTATTCGATTTTTTGTGCGACCCTGATTTTGTAACTTACAAATTACTCTTAACATTTAAAGAGAACAAACAAATATCTGTTTGTTCAATAGTACAGATTGAATTAGATAAACAAATCTGTTATTTTTGATTGCTTCTTAAATATGTGTTACATTACTAGTTTACTTAGTCAGAAAGCCATCGACAATTGTTAGGTAGCATTCGTCCAAACGACATTGTGTTTATCTCATCGACACTAGTAATTGGCTGTAATGTGGTACTTTCCGTTCTGAAGCTGAAGTCGACGTTGATGCCGGTGATGGTAATGCTAATGATATGCTCTTAAAGTTCGATAAGCTTTCACTGCCGCTGAAGCTTTTGATAAAGGTCTTGATGCGCCCGTCAAAATTCTGTGACGGGCAATGGCGGTTTGGCATACAGCATTATGGCTTGCGCGTATATAAAGCATTAGCTATCGAAAAGCGCGAACTTCGTAACAGGCATGACGATAGCTATGTTATATAACGTAGCAGATTTGCTTGAACGTTTTCGCCAGCGATGGTGGATCGAAGGGGAGCGAATCGGTCAGAACTTTTTTGTGCCTAACTTCTAGCGAATGTGTTCTTTTCCGCCAGCGCTGAACACTGACAAACGAACTCGTTCGACACTATCCGATATTGCCCGAAGCTGCTGCTTCTCACAGTTAATATTGCCCATAAACAGCATTGTCTTCTGATCAGTGTCTCAATCTTCAATCATATTCAGTTCGGACACAGTATTGTATCTATATTTTAATACCAATAGAACACATCGAAGACAACTGACAGTTTATGGACAAAGGCGATACCGTAGAAATTAGGCTAGGAAGACGGGTGGGCGGTGAAGTGAATGAAAGTTACTTCTGTTGATGGTTGCCAGCAGACAAACTGCAATCAATGTCGAGCTCAAACACAATGACGACCGCGGAAGATACGCGGCAGCGTCATTGTCGGTCTGATGGGGGTGACAAAGGCCAATGCAACAGTGTGTAAAATATACAGAAGGTACATATATTCGGACGTTGTGTGACATATCGGTTTCCTATGGTGGGAAAACAACACTGTTGATTTAATATTGCTATATATGTGGTTGAAATGGGTATTAGCGTTTTTTTTTTTGTTTTTTAGCTTTGTAGAAATTTAATAGTCGTTATTGTAAATAAACACGGACTCATTGGGAGAATAGTATAATTTAATTGTACAGGTTGGGAGCAGATCTGTTCAGGTCGTGTGTTATCATATAGACCGGTGTTTTGGAAATAAATGACACGCGCTGAAAGCGTTGCTACGCGTTGAGAAAACGTATCGATGTTTAAATTGCTAAATGGGAGCAGTTGAATAGCACTTGATATTACCCAGTAAAAAGTGTCTGAACGTTGCTATAAAGTCTTTTCACAATTGGAAAAGCCCAATGAAGTTTTAATACGTTTGTATCGAATGCCATTAATATACCTTACCTTATACTGTCACAAAGCTAAAGTTGATTTATAGATAGGTAAAAGACTAGAAAGCACAATTATAAGCTCTAACATATTCCCCGTTGAAAGCTTATGTAAATTACGGAGTTAAGCCATTGCCACAGCGACATCGTGATCGTCTGCTGAAATACTGACAAGCTGAATGTTGCCGCCATTACCTGTAGACATCTGGCCGACCTTTGAAATAAGGTACAATTCAACTATGGATTTGAATAAAAATAAATATAAGGTAAGGCTGCTATAGTAAACTGTCGAATACACAATAACCTCTTCAATATCAGCGATAAGAATGTTAGCTTAATAAAATATAATAGAATGTATTGAATAGTTGCAGGAAGAGTTACAATCGAGTTAAAATGCGGCACTCATAGTTCCTGTTCGATTGAAGAATTTTATTTGCATAAATAAACGCTTATGAATCATTCCTAGGTTACTTAGATAGGCTCTACCTTGCTCCCCTTTGATTGTAGCCTTCGGTCGCGTGTCTGCTCGGATTGGCATCGGCAGCCACACGACTCATTGCCACCTAACGCTAATGCAAAAACAACTTCAGTTGAACCCCTCAGACGGCATAAACTATCAGTGCACATGTAGAAGTAGTTGTCGCAGTCACAGAGTATTCAGCATGGAGAACAAGAATTCTATATAATTTGTAATTGCTGGACGTAAACTATTCCGTGATTGACGACGGTTAAGTTTCACAGAAAAAAAAACAAAAGACGTTTTGTTTATCTATAGCAGCAACATCAACAGAGAGATGCAACTGTAAACTTTAATAGATTGCCTTGTCAGAAAATGGATAGATGTTCTATGTTTCTATGAGCACTCCTACAACCATAAGATTAGTCGTGCGACAAAAACGTGCCTTTTTGCGTGCGCAAACTGAATCTTGATAGTGGTGCTGGGAGCAAATAACATGTTTGTATCATAAATATAATTTGCAAGAATAGCAGGCACATTTTTAGCTTGCAAAAAATGTTTTCTAATCATTATAGCAGCTTATTAGTCTAAAGCTTGGCAAGTGGTGTATAAGTTAAAAAAAATATGTGTCTCATCGACAGAAAATTCTAGAGAGGCGACTTTGCACTCAGTAGTTTTTCGGGGGCCATTTGGATCAAAGCGAAGTGTCACTATCATTCCCTAATCCACAGAGTATACCATGAAATTAGGTCTCTATAGAATAGCCTTTACCAGTATGTGTATCTGATAGTTCAGAAACTTTGTGCTACGTAAGGGTGTCAGATATATTCACGCAGACATTTACAAATTATTTGGATAAAAAAGAATGAACAGTTTATTACAAAGGACGAACCCCAGGGTTTCTGCGAATCGTCCATGTCCAACCTGTTCTATAGAGGGTGCGACGTCCTCTATAAAAGCCACGTAGCGTCTTATAACGGAAGTCTGCCATTTCAACCATTGATGAAGCGTTGCTTTATGGAGGCTCAGATAGTGCCGTAGGTATACCAGCTTGCCCCTTTTTGTTTTATATTCAAATTTGTTACCTAGACCGCTTTGCCATATTAGAAGAACAATGCGTGACAATCAAACAAATGATACAATCAGGCCTTTGGGAATAATAAGAGCAAAACGATTTAAGCACAGGGTCGTAGCAAAGAAGTGTTATGTAGCTTATGTTAAACAGTTCATAGCCTGGATAGCTGAGTTACTTAATTTTAAGGCCTGATTCTAAAATTTTTAATGTTACTAAAATGAATGATGATTACTAAAAGGAAAAACAGCCATGACGCACTCAGTAATTATTATTTTTAGGCCAAAAACCGCAAAGGTATTCAACGATGGAACAAAAAATAATTTCTAAGCTGAAATCTCACTAAATGAATAGTAGCAGCATGGAGCCTATCACTTGATTTATGATGACCCATGAACATTTTACAATTTGCATCAACCATTTCGCTCCTATATATAATATTATTACGTAAAACAAAGCTAGATCTCTGTTATTACCAGGCTGAGATCATATACGGAGAATTTTAGAATTGCAGCGTAAAATACGAATCCCCGATACATTTACTACCATGCGCGCCATATTTTGGTCGTCATGCGTCGCTACTCCTGTAGCGCGATCATGTAGCGTATTAACACGTAGCTCAGCAGCTGCTGTTGCAATACTTTGACGGTTTCGTTGAACGAAAAAATAGTCGTTTCTTCCGCTTAAGGTAAGCCCCTGAATTAGATAAAAAAGACAGGCGTAATCTACTAAACGATTGCGGCCGACGCTTAATCCAATGGCCAGCGCAAAAGCTGACTCCACTTAAAGAAGAGGAAAAACTGATGGATCTAACGATAGTATGGATCTTTAATAATGACGGAGGAATAAGGCGGCACGACATTCGACGATACTGACACACGTTTCGCCGTACACCGACGTGTGCCGACGCCAACGAAGTCCCGAAAATACGGGTCTGGCTGGGCCGGATCAAGAAACTGGACCATTCAAGCGCCGTTACAAGATTATGAGCGAAAACCAACATTAAATACAGCTCTAATTTAAAACGTTGCCCAAAGAAGGCACCTTTGGTAAAATGTACATTTTACTTTTATCTGGCTTAATCAACTCACTGAACGACTACATCCTAAGATCACGCGACGTCTTCTAGGGATAAGCTATATCTTCTTTCTTCACAAAGAACAACAAACAATCACCATTATTCTGCGGACAAATAGCCAGCAACAGGAAAGAACGATACAAGGATATTCCTGGAATGAGCCCTGAATAAAAGTTGAATAACTTAGTTGTCGTTTGCTTGATTACGATTATAGTTAAAGCGAAGAAGACAGTTATGTAATAATGACTGAAGCTTATCTTAAACGATCTGCGAATTCATTTTAATGTGTAATGATGCCATACCTGCCAAAAGCGACAGTCATGTATCTTCAGTGGTTATCGACACTTTAGCTATTATGTAATGCTTAGGATTATAATAATATATAAATAATGTATTTTTCTATAAATGTACACTGCAATATCTTCGTAGTGGCAAACTAGAACTCAACTCACGGTCGCTGATTTTTTTGATGATATTTTTCAATAGGATCAAAAATAGAAAAATTACGGTGTTTTGAAAGTTAAAGCCCACAATACTACAACAACTCTTTTCGATATGCTTCCAGAAAAAGCTGCACGCAGACCGCCTAGACGGATGACGTAGTGAATGGGGAACTTACGGAAAAAACCTATATAAAAATCAAACTAATTGTGCCTGAGTTAGGTTTTTACTGGGGAGTATTTTCTATTAGTATACCAGTTGGTTTAAAATAGTTAAACATGTATGATTCAATGTATTGTATAATCGTTTTAGATCATTTTTTGTTCATTCATTTAATCAAAACGACTGATCGATAAACAACCATTTGCCCACTTTATTAGCCCCACTGTATACCTCGGACTGCCAAGTCCCAAATCGCTACACGCTGACATCAATCTTCAAAACTACGGTCCTCAAATGCTTACGTTTGATTATTTGAGGATCATACAGGTAGATGCTGTTATTAGATCGGAACTTACGCAAGTTAAAAACGAATATCTACCACCTCGATTATCTCAGTAACTATGATCATAGTTTAACCGGCATGAGCTGCTTCGTCCGCCAAGACAAGCTAGTCCGTCATACATTCCCGCGACATGCACGCCGCGCAATACGTTTAGGATCCGAGATTATATTCCCAAATCATGTAGTTCTCCTGCTTCAAACGGTATCCTCTTTGACGCGTGCGTCATTTACTCTTCTGAATGTATACTTTACATACTTTCGCTTAACACAGATTACCCCACTGAATTCGCGCCATAGCTAGCGCCCAAATACAACTCTGCTGTTATCTTGATTTATTGATTAGGTTAAATGTCTTCGGTACCACAACTGGTGAACCTCCTGCAAAGCCTGCAGAGTCAGGCAGTCTTGCTCAGTGGTAACTCGAACTTTACCGACCTTCAGTTTTATCGATTGTTTATAAATCTACTACTTTATAGATTTTCTTTAAACACACATCTGTTATTAGTGATTATTGGCGTCCAATTGAATTATCATGCGTGAAATGGGTCGCATTAGCGCTCTTGCCACTAGCGAAGGTCTGTATGCGAACGTCAAGTCTCCAATGTTAGCTTACCAAATTTGATAATAGGAATTTTATTAATTCAAATTACTGTCACGTTCTAGCGGTCCATATGGTAAACGATCGGGCTTAGTCCTGACAAATGCGACCGAATAGTACCGTGAGGCCTCCTCAGTGAACTTGTTGGTATCTAGCGTTGAAGATGCTGGACAAGCATGAAGACAACCAGACGTGTAAGACGGATAATTCGTACACGGACACAGTCTTGCGCTCTCGAAAACGTCAACGAAGTAAATTATCATTATTGCAAACAAGCATTATGCCTTGGGCAAAAATACTATTTCTGTTACCTAAATCCTTCGTGCTCGAACATAAGCTACATTTTGCGTACTTTTACATCTTGTTATATAAACGATGAATAGGAACTGTTGTTGATACACAGATACTCCAGCTGATGCCGGATGTACGGCGAAGTCTGCAATCAAAGATAGAGATTGGCGAAAATCTTCCTTCTTTATCTTAAGTACATTGCTTGAAGTCTCATTGAGTCTATCTTAATTTTAATGAGATTAAGGCTAAGACTCTACATCAGGCCATACGAATGAAGAACGATTAGCCATATAAACACTGCTGGCTAAAAATCGCGTGCGCTCCAGTGTATAGCAATGTAATGTTGCTAACATAAGTACTAAGTTCGTGCAGGTGCAGATCGTTTGATGGAAGTCAATTGAACTTTAGTATCTTGGTGCATAGGCAAATTTGTTGGGTCATCATAACCGTACCGCAAAATGGCGAACTGCCACCCTTGCTACCAACTGTATAAAACATATTAATATATTTGTAATAGGACACGGCGTAGACGGGCACAAAGAGCTTGCATGATTTGCGTGTAAATCTATGTAGACATATCACGGATAGCATCTGAGCAGATCCGGCCAGCACATCGTTTACCTGTAAGCATCATTTCAGTTTTTCCTTGCCTGGGTCTCCAGGGTAATTGCGCTGACACTACGCCGCTCACTGGCTGGTCCCGTGAGAACTTTATCGATAGTTTTCATTTCTAGCTCAGTGGCTTTTGCCGTAGCGAAGTGACGTACAGATATCAACGTCTAGCAACTAGATAGCTCTTTACGATTGTTTCCGACAGAGTCAGCTGCCGCAGTCACAAACTGCGGCTTGAAACTTCTTGAACTCGCGCATCATTTACACAGTCGTGGGCCCTCAGGTACGCTATTGCTAATTCTGGTAAAACAAACAACTATGATTTGTCCACTGCACATAAATAAAATGTATAGCGATCGGCAATGGTAACGCTAAAAAGAAAATCGATAGAGCGAAAACCCAACTACCCTGTAGCACCCCAACCGAAGGCAGTATAACCAACGTACGCTGGAGTAGTGAAATAAATGGGACCCAGCGCAGAGAAAGCGCATGCTGATGTCATAATTATGAAACACAACTGTAATGGCTGGCTGAAAAGCTATCATTTTACGGCTATCTGCCCTGATATTTCGTTGGCCCGATGGGCGATTTACTACGATAACAGTTAGTACTATGACTGTCACCATTGACGTATTTGATATAATACTCATTTAGCTATAGCTGGCTGTAGCAACTTTTGCCTGTTACGTCACCGAACCGGATCAGCAGTAAAAAATGGCCGTGATCGTTACGCGTTATAATGATCTGGTGCGACTCGCCAGGTCGTTGTAAAGAACACACGGACGGTTATAACAGGTAACTTCAGTGCCTGCAAATGACTGGGTGCTCGTCGCTGATGGTTTTCAATTTGATCCTCATTAGACGACCGATTCTACCCGAATCGTCTGCTAGAGCTAAACAATCCTAGGCAATATGGTGTGGCCCACGAAAAACCACACTGTATTGCTTACTATCCCGTGGGGTTACGCTGGTGCTATTTTTTGGCGGGAACGCAGCGGTCTGGCCGCAGCTGATCGTTTTGTCGCTTGAGTAGGCAAAGCAGCATTGCAGCCCTCTATCCTAAGACAAAATCTAGCAAGAAGCCTTAGGATGAGAGCCTCAACGAGCAGGTATTACTACGCTTTGCTCAATTGGTGAACCGTCACTACGCCGCATCGCCTGCTAAACGCCTACAGCTCACAGATCAGTAACTGTCTGATCTTAGACCTCTCTGCCGAATAGACGAGTGACATCGTTGCTACTGGGGTACCAATGCTGATAAGAGAAGACAGATGCATGATAACTCCCAACGCGGGAGTCCTAATCGAGGTTATATGTAGGTTAGGAAGCAAGTAGCACCACAGGGCACTTTGACTCGATGTGTTTGAAGTGTTTCCTACCGATCATTTAACTATGTTCACACCTATGTGACCGAACTCAACATATGACTAACTAAAATAGCCAGTAACCGCAAAATTAGAACCATGTAGAGCTGAGGTGTGTCTTCGTTTTGCCGTACATGGCGCCGGTTAACTAGAGGGTGAGGAGTTTGTTTCAGACATTTCTATTTACGCTTGAAGCGTTGGCAGGGGCACGTGCGGTGGGTCATATCTGTAGGTCAGCCGAGAATAGATACTTATCGAGACGCTGATAAACAGAGTCGGTCGTCCTGTCTTGCAGTGTGAATGTTAAATTTACAGAAAATATTACGTTGATTCAGAACACCAAGTCGAGTTGGATCTATAATAGATGTGCCTGTATAATGAATAGATACTGCATTAACTTGATAATCAATGCTAAGTTGGTTCCCTACAAGCTAACATTTGAAAAGGAAGTTATGCGTTGTACGTACGATGAAACTTATATGAAATGTATTGCTGTGGTTTCAACAGAGCAGGACGGGTTGTCGACACCACTCGAATGTTATAAGAGCGTGTTTGTATCTAAGACACATTTGGCGATTCCGCCATTATGGCGGACTTCCTAGCTATATTTTATCTGTTTATAGCAAGAGCAGAAGACAAATCACAGACATTCGGACCATAATAACATTTCATCAACAATCGCATCGTACAGGTTGCCCAAGCGCAGTTCAACTAATTAGACATTTTTTTCTATGGCCAATAGTCGCGCGACCAGTGCTCGCTGTTGACCTTTTCAAAGGATCCATTTCGGTGTCATAATATGTACTACCAGAAGGGCCTGCTGCTTCAGTGTATCATTATCCTGTTAGTTCAAACCTCTACAAGATAACACGTGTTAGGCTGCACGGTAGGTTTAGGACACGCATGATTAGAGCGCTGGAAGTGTCTAATATGTGCCATGGATGCAGTGCCTTTTCCAATTTGTATCAGAATGTAAAATAAACCAATGACATATTCGATTTCGATCATGCTACGAGAGCTGCCGTAGGCTTCGCGCATCTAAATTTAAACGTAGTTGCTACGGGCATCAAAACAATGTCAGGGTGTTTCTGTTCGATGTTTTAACGTGACACTTCTACTGCAGAAGTTGATCGCATGTAAACACAAATAGATGTAGGTATGTGTATCAACAAGTATAGTTGCCCTATGCACTAGTCCTTCGTTAGGTATAACAGCCTGCGCCAGTGCATTGTCTCGCCAGCGGTCTCGTCTAATTGGGACCAAATGCGGTGATACCGTTTGAGAACTTAACTGCTTTCGTACCTTACAGGGCTCTAGGCAAATGGGAATCGTAAATCTAACTTGCAATTGATTCTCTAGTTATAGAATGTAGGCTTGTCGGCGAAGTGTGCGGTGAAATCTATTGAGCACACAGATGTCTGAATGGCTAATTTAAGCACAGCTGAATAATACAGCATACATAATCATAGTCTACGCTTGCGTGCTAATTAAATCTAGTTCAAATCAGTTGAATTGCATAAAAGTAAAATGAGCGCAACGTGCGTGTATGATAAACGATTGCTTGTTCTCAATGAAACGACTCCCCAAAGTGCCTTGCCAAGTAAATGACGACGATTAGTCTAGTTTAAATAGTCGTTGCATAGGTTCCTTTTACTAAGCTCCGAATCCTTATCGTTTCACATTTTTCGGTAGCAAGTTTAGCTTTTCCTGAATGCGCTCGCCACGGGCGGGCGCCGCCAATATAAATAGATCACTACATCATATAGATTTTAAGCAGCATGTTGAATCGATGGATTTACGCACGTAAAGTAGATAAATTTGAAGCGAACAAGTTATATACTCTTCCATTAAGGTTCCCCGAACTGCTAACCTAGCAATTTGCTCGACAAAGCGAACCTTTGTGCAACAATGTGGCTTTACATATTATCTATAGCCATTTTTGTGTAATCAATATTTCCCGCGCTTACCTTCAATACGACGAAAGACTCATTCTTCGTTTCACTTCTATAACAGCTTACATTAGGTGTAGCTAGCATTAATGATAGAAAGTTATGTCTCGGTGTCATTTTAACCGCATCTTGCCACCGAACCGGCTCCTCAATGTCCGAGCAGACCCAATTTATTGCTATGCGTTAGAATAACTGTTAGGGAAAAAGATATATTCGAAAACAGCATTTTAAAGCTGTACGTCAACGTAAACGACGCTCGCAGAGGCTATTCGTCGATTAATTTCCCAGGTTTAACTATCTGTCCATATCGATCGGCCGGAGAAGTTAGCGGCCGTTAAAGCAGCACATCGCTCGACCGTCCTCGTCTGACAATGGCGATCTTTCCAGCGCAATAACTTGCGTGTGTAACCCGTTGCTTATTTATAATACGTAACACTTAGTCCTTTATCACTTTTTGTTTACGCTGGTCGGCTAACGCATTTGAATGTAAAGAAGCTACGAAGCCATGCGCGATGAACATGGAATAACATCGAAAACTTCATTCGACTCCATAACAGTCACGAAAAAAAGCGTCACCTTACGAAGTGTTGTCGCTTCAAAGATGACTCACAATAATAATTACGCTCATAGTTTCGCGATAGCTGTGGGTGATTCGAGGCTCGTCTCTTCGAAAATCAATATTTGCTTTATATATATAGACACACATACACCGAAAGCGGCAACGGCTGTCCTATGTTATGATGAGGCAAAGTCAACTTCGTAGAGGTTGTTATTAATGAATGTCTTAAAAAATAAGCACCCGCTCTCATAAACAACAGAGTGAATATATAGAATATATACAGCTGTCCTGTTGCTAAGCAATAAGGAGTCGTGTTGACTATTGCTGCTGCCGGCGTATTTGTTAACGCACCCATGTGTGCTGATAGCCCGCGAAACTGTTACGGTCGATTTTGTCCTTTAAAAATCTTGCACGTATTATTCTTATTTCGTAATGTACTCGAGAAATTTTGGAACATACTTGAAAAGCTTTTTGCTACTCCGCGCTGAATTTACTAAATGTTCAGACGTATTGTACGTTTGAACAGAATCGTATTTATATCTGGCTGGAAGCGCTCAATGAAAACGTCTCATGCGTAATCAATAAAGTAGCAAAGTAGATCTGCGGACACGCAGCATCGGAAATAGCATCGCTTAAATATGTATGCTGTTGAGCAATAGCCTAAATAGCCAAGTTTGCTAAGACTACGGTGCCCATTCGAAAATTGTGTCTCATCTTAAGGTCGACTTTCGGATCGATATGGTTGAAGCAATGAAATTACGTTAGCGTAATTGCAAGTTAACTGTTGTCTCGTATCGATAGAAGTGCCCGCAAAAACGAGACCTTATTGCAGTCGTGGTTCGACCTTACGCGAACATTAGCTCTGAACTTTTGTGGTAAATACAAGTAAGTATTAGATTAGCTTATTAAGTTGCAAGCGGAAATAAATGTTGCAATAATAAACGCTGGTGAGTTAGGTTCTAATATCGCCGTATTCAGACGGCTATGTTCTATTTTTTTAATTGATCAGTTAAGCTCAATTTAAATTATCTTTATGAGGTTCGCTAAAGACACAATTATGAACAGATACATAGCTGCGGATTTTTTCTTTATGTTCTTTTAAGTAGAAATAAAACGTCCGTTTAAGCAGATCTTGTGTCGGACGGTCTTATCCGCTTGAGTTTGTTTGCTCCTAGTATGGGGCCGGGTCTAACGTTATACCGAAATTAACTATGTTGCAGCGTTACGCATGATGAACAAAAGTCAGCGTAGGTTAGCGTAGAAGAAACGTTTCCCGGATCGGCCATACTTAGTCTGAGTCTGGCTGAAAGGACTTCGTTATTATGAAGCAGGACGATGTAAGCGGCTTCTCTGTTCAGTTACCATAAAAAGGCCGCTCATACTGTGCCGGATTATCAGCTCCGGCTTTGTCCAGGATGTGCCATCTGAATGGATTTTATCTGACACTACCGCACAGAAAGTGCAATTAATAATCATTGTAAGTGCTACTATATCTTGTGCTAATAGGCACAACTAGAGCCCCGTTCTTCAGACCACTACGGCTGACAATAGATTCCTTTTATATACTACACGTTTCGACAAAGCCAAACATCAGCATATTGGCCAACACATTTTGTTAGGAAACATATCTGCCTACAGCCAACAGCGCGATTATGTGACTTACTGTTGTAGGAATGAGACATAATAATATCTAATGTAAAATCATAAATCTACTTACCTCTCCTGGTGTCCTTGTATCATTTTGAGCTTCGGCCGCCCTAGCCAGGACAACGAAAGCAACAACCAGTCCTAGGTAGATCCTAGACCGATTGTGGCGAACGAGTAGCATCCTCATTTTTCCCAACTGTATATAGCTGATGTGAAATTATTACCATGTACTGCTCAGCACTGCACAGCAATCGATCAACTGGATAGTGTCACTTAGTAACAAACTAAATAAACACATCAAACACCGCTAAATTATACAGACGTAAGACTAACCCGTTCTACTGGCCAGCTATTGACCACGGCTTCACAAATTATTTCAGTTTTCCCAGGAAGCTGTTGATTTTCGCACCACAAGCAATCCCCGTCCCTAAATATTCCTAATAGAGGTTCGATGACGTGCAGTCGTTACCTTGCTTCGGTGACACCACGGTGCCGATGACCACGCACTTCGATGGCGCACAGGAGACCGGACCGATATGAACGATCTCGTTAGGAACGTCGTCGCTTTTATCTTGTTTTTAACATCACGGACTTCCCGTGTACCGAGATACGCGCCACTGATCACAGCATGAGTGTTCACACAGTGAAAGCACACGATAATATCGAAAGCAGTGAAATATTATAAAAGAAATGGAACTGTGACAGCAGTGAAAATAGAACTGAACCGGTTGGTACGGTTACTCGAAAGAGGTACTCCGTGTACTTCTACAGTCTTTCAAGGCCTGCGGGGGGGACGCACTGACCGCCTTTAAACATTCCAACAATCGCGAGTTCCAGGATGGTCACATATAAATAAATGTAAGGAGGCCAGGGTTTCAGGACGTCCCTCCAGTCCGAAAGCAAATACTAAAGCAAATCGCGTTCGACTTGTCTAAATGTACATCTTGCCGATTATCAGTTGTCAAGATTGCTGTTTAAACAATTACACCCATTATGTACCACATTCTAGTTTCACCGGAACTGGAATAAACTGTAATATATTATCTGTTGTAAACTTCCAGACAGAAGTCTCGGACGGGTAAACTGGGCTGTGCTAAGCAAGAGCGCACGATGCTATTTTCTTCTATCGATGACTACTTGCGGTAGCGTTATTCGACCGATAGCTGAAGTCAAAAGACTGGCATGACGCAATAGAAGGGGCCTTTCTGTGGACCTAAGTAGCGGTCGACTGTTGGTGCTCTTTGCTTCAAGGCTGAAATCACTCTGGAATGACGAACTTCTTCCACTGCATTGGAGGGACGGCGCGGCAGCCAAACTGTAGTTTTGCCTAGCCGGGCCGTTCGCGCGTTTTACCGTTAGCTGGTCTGTGGCCGGCGAACTGTTCCGACCCGAAGTCCCGAGCGACGCGGGGTAACACTAAAGATGAGGGCAAGGGGCCCTGCCATTCGTAGGAGCGAGGGGTGATACAGCAGCAGTGTCTTGCTGTTGCTGTGAGCACTGGCAGCGGCAGCAACAACATCAGCAGGTCGTAATAGCGATATCTATAGTATCTATCCGTTTGGAGGCCGTACGACAGCTGAACCGTGTGGCCGAAGCCGGTGATTTGCCATCACCGAGCGAGCTCTGGGACGGCTAGAATGTCGGACGAGAGCTCATTCCAAGCAGCACGTTCCATCTGTCCACCTGCCTGCTTGTCTGAGCGTCTGAAATAGTGCATCCGCTGTATCATTTGTACCCGAGCTGAATAGTATTCAACGACGGCTGATGATCGCCAAATAACGGGCAGCCACTAGTTTGGTTAATAATTCATAGGCCTGGCTTTGTCGCGGTGCATACAAATAGCGCGCCGATTTTGCTAGCGGCGGCCTCATCATCACCATCATCATCATCATCATCACCACCACCACCACCATCATCATCATCATCATGTAACAATTGACCATAACACGCACAGACATACACAAACATATGCTTTCATAGTCACAAATAACATAGTCATAAATTGTTAAAAGCATCTATATAGTATTAGCATCTATTATATTACCAAGCACAGCAGGCAGATGCGTAAAATGAATACTAACAACTGTATAAGATGCCCTCTAGATCGAGTTGATTGAACTACTCGACCTTAATTCGATAGCATAAATAGCCCATTTATATATTATACAATATTTATATAGCATTCGTTTTTTTTTTAAATATATTCTTCGTTATTGGCAGCCTGTTCGTATGTTTTGCTCAAACATACGAACTACGTATTTCCAGTGACATGTAAGGAATTACTGTGAGCGTTTAATGTTATGAATAGAGAATATAAGCGTATTCAAACAGATTCAAGACAACTGCCCGGTAGCGGACAAGGTTCAGCTGAAGATTAAACCTGGAAATCATGATCATTTATCTTACACGCCGCCTTTCAGCTAGACACTTTCTACCTCAGCTTGTGGAAGGTTGACTCAAAAAACAGCGAATGCGCATAGACCATATTAATGAGAAATGGCCACTAGAATCTGACATTTTGATTTGCCGGCGGGCATATGTTAATCTGTTATTTAAGATTCATCGAATATAATGTACACTTCGAGCGACAGACTTCGCGTCTCCTGCGCCATGTTTGCTGAGCTATTAAGAATGAATTTAAATATAATCAGGTTATACGAATAACCCTTAGCTGGTACAATTAGTTTTACTTGTTGAACACGAACACGTGGCCAATATTAAATATAAATGTCAAATGAGGCTTTTAAGGTGATCAGTCTTCGGTTCAAAAGGCGTAAGCTTACTGGCAACTGAAATGGCGTCCACATTATCTCGGCCGAGTAACGTAACAACCACCTGTTGTACTTTGCTGCGGATCTCTGCTAATGCTTTAGTGCTTAATATCAAACAAACCTGTGATTGTTATTTAAAACTGCATAAAAAGGCAGAGCTGATATTTGCAGAGAAATATGTAAATCGTTACTGCTCTCCAAACTCTTCAAATAGCACGCGCGAAATTCAACGAATGATATCTATCTCTTGAGGCAGTTCAAAGCCCACGTTCTAAAGAAAAACCACTTGGTAGTTGTGAGTTGGTCCTGTTGTCGCTTTTCTTTTGAGGTTTCTGCCGCTGACCTGCCGTGAGCATGGCGCGTCTCCTTTTTCGGAATATCCGGAAACTTGCTTCTATCCTACTGCATTCGTCCGCACTTCTGGTGTCCTGATCCGAGCTAGGCCCAAAATAGACGCAAGGAACGGAAGCAGTCTAAGATGATTTATCATAGGAACGGAACTAAGTATGTTATTTGGTCGCTTTTTGCCAATGTACTTTCGACGAAGACCAGATCATGGATAGGACCAATTCACTTATTCTAGAAACTAAACGACGTAGGCGTTCTTCATGTTCGATCGCCTACATTTAGTGTCGTTCATTTACGTAGACAGCAAAGTAAGCCTTACCATTAGGTAAGCCGTGGACATGTGCGAGAGTTGCGTCGTGTTCTCAACGATGGTATCCATTGTTTGACGAAATATTTGTTGGACCTACAATTGAACCAAGTGCATCTGGTTGGGACACACGCTGTGTGCAAGACTCATGTGTGCTATGCAGGCTCCTACAATGTCGAGCTCGGTTTATTTGTGGGAGGATTCGAATATTTGAAAATAATTAGGTTTGGCGGTGATGTTTTTGCATTTAGTTTTGAGAGAGTGAACATTTTATAACTGTTGTTTTGATATTTACAGAACACTAATAAATATGTCCAACAATAACAATTGTTAGTATTCTCTCATTCGTATAGCCGATCTTGAGTAGCTATCGGTGTGCACTCTGTATTACAAGTAATTTTCCGGGATTTGATGAAGCATAGCGCAATAGGCCCGCATTGAATTATTAACCAAAGTTGCTACAACGAATAAATGATGACTCCCTTGTGATGAGTGCATCTCAGTGGCGAGTCACATATTTGCAGGCCATTTACAACCGTATAGCAAAGACAGATTACCGAACTGATACCCACTGAGTTCTTGCGCAGGCTGGAACACAACTACCGCTGTCATATCGATGCCGGTGGTCACTGACGAGTTTCCGAGCCGCTTCGCTACCGGCGCGTCACGTCGACTAACGAAGTCGGCGATTACCGCTCGAAAACTGTAAAAATTGTACTTTTTTTTTCTTTTTTTTTTTATTAGTTCTCTATAGGTCGGCCAAACTGAACAGACGTCCTAAAATCACGATTTTGGCAAAAACATAGATTTTACAATAACTAGTAGTTTTTGCATTCTGTAGCTGTTTTGTAGCTATTCGATATTGATTTAGTGGTTTGTATGTTGGTCAATGATCGATAATTTTTAGTTGAGATATTTAGCAGAAGATAAAATTGGCAATGATCAGTACTGCATACAAAATAAGGTAAAAACTTTAATAATAATAATAATAAGACATTTTATTTTTGGTCAAACGGCCGATTTGACCGAACCTAATGAAAACATACGTCTAAAATTAAGCATGGACTCAGTGAACAAATGTATTGAACTTGAATAGCAAATCATCTGACATAGAATCTTTTCAGCGAATTTTGGAGAAGGCCAATAAAATTAGAGATGAATCTTAGATCATTAAAAGATTTTTCTGCTATATGCTTCAACACCGCCTTACACCAAATCCTTCAAAATTATTCGTCCTTTTGCCAGTTGAACGAGGTACTACAATTAAGGACAGAAATAGGGTTACGCATAACCCTGATAATTTTAGCAAAGAATTCATTAATTTAATGAAAAAAAAGGCTCTTTGTTGGGAAAGCGCTGCCTGTTCTAGAATGATTATTTTACCTATCTAATCATGATTATCCTATCATCGAAATAAAGAATCCGTGTTGCGTCATAGAAACTACGATTTGCTGGTTCTAGAGAGATATTTGGGTGTATCATGAATAAAACAGAAAGTTACGTTTACTTTTGAGCGTCGTTTTGAAACGTTTTAAACTTGAAACATTGTCAGTTCTGTGAGTCTACGAGTAATGACAATAAGAACATTTGGCACATTCTTACGGATACATTTAAGCAATGGAAGAAGTGCCGTCGTCTTTCACGCAGAGTGGCATTTAATCTCAAATTGAGTTATAAAAAATATAGCTCTACAAAGTGGACTATCAAATTGCTGAACACTGTCTTTTATTACGGAAAAAAAAAGACATTCTACGATCGGATTAGAGTACAACGCCAAATTAAAATGGCTCTAACTGGCAAATATCTAGCTCCAAACAGATCACCCCTCTACCAAGAGAGTGACTGATCTTTCCGTTAATAATAGTTAAGCTGAATAAGGTTATACCTACTCGAAAACGACCTCAGTGCATGATTTTTACTATAGCAACAATGTTAGCATAAAGGAAATAAGCAATCAAACAGACAATCATGCCCGTCGCACACGCCTCGAATTTTAACGCTCAAATTCGAGGGTACCGATCAACGCCGATGCCACGCAGTGGGCGAGTATACAATGGACCATTATTTCAAACTAGAGCTTTTATATATCAAACACGTAAAACATTCACTGAATAGGGACAGAAATAACTGAATAATTAGTAAATAGCCTTAAGTATCTAGCTTTATTGCGATTAGCAAGGCATACTAGTGAAAAAAAATGAAGTGAACAGCTTAAGTAGATGCACAGGAGTGACTTTTTTGAAAAATGTCTGTTTACAAGCTATGGCAATCTTAGTTACTCGTGAGCCAATTGTCATGCTTAGAGTCTTACAGATTGCGGGCTAAAGATATTTATAATATATAATTATGTACATTGAGCTAAGAAGGTTCTACAGGTAGTGAAATTTTACATATATGCACTGACTTAGATATTCAGTTCTAAGAACACAGAAAATAAAGAGGGACCATACAAGTTGTCACTCAAATAATGATAACGACTGTAACCGTTTCAGTAGTATATCTATAGGTCAGTTTTCTCTCGTAATGAAAAGTCAGGAAGCCCTGTGTAAGCCTCCTGGTTAGAAGAGAGCTGAAGGGTTTGCATACTTAATTGAGTACTCATAATTATTTATGCCTGTCTGCTTTTTCATAAAATTCATGCCAAACATTACGCAAATAACGATCTTCTTTGGGACGCATGATACCTTCTATTATGAGATAACGTCTCACCTTTTTACCTATTCTACAGACATGGTCATTCGTCCAGATATGCCTTTGGCCTATTTTCATGTATGAGATTCTTTTTGGCGCTCGACGTTTCTTGATGGTGTGCACCGCATCGTCCGTGTAGCCTGAGTTGCATAGGGCACAGGTGTCGACGGAGGTTTTCATAACCCGCATCATCTATAAAACCTGCTATGCCTTACCAAAACTCAGCCACGTCTGTGTAGAGCTTGGTTCTGGTTGTACGACCTTTTCTCAAAGGTTCTGTCATACCACTTCACCAATATGGCGTCAGTACTTCGGTCCAAGTTTCTTCTATGATGGAAAATTCGACCTATCCAATTCCTGCCGCATTTGTCGAAAATCTATCTTTTTGCGCAGCTAAAATCCTATTATTTATTCCGTGCTCTTTCTACTCGTTGGTGCGCTAAGAGATCCAATTTTGTCCTGACAATAACGAAACCTATTTAGGCTTTAATAGTATTCTGTCCATGTCTGTGTTCACCAAGCCTATGGTAGAGAATGCATGTTCTTCATGGCTATAGAGGGGCACCTGTTAACTAACGAACTCAATTGTATATTTTAGAAGATAGCTCAGTTAGCCCAAAAAGTCGGCGTAAAGCATACCATTTCCATAGGTGGGGCACGCTAGGTACTCGCTACCGTTAGCCGCAGAGAGACCAGGTGAGAAAAAGGGCGTCGCCCTGATTAAAAATGGAATCCTATGGCAGTGTGTAGTAGGTTTAGACGTAAGCTGGTGGTAACACCTAGCAATGCACCAGAGGCATCTGCTTCCATGAGGTGCTTGCCGATGATGAAACAGTTAATACATCCCACTATCTCTAGTTTCTTAAGAGGCTCATAAACCGTGAGCACAGAAATCGGAAGTACGCAGTCTGGTTATTTCATGGCAATGCCAGACTTCCTTGCCATGCCCCGATTACTTCTTCAACCCGATTCAAGTCTGTATAGGTACGGGGCTTTCTATGCTCTAAAAGGGGCAATTGGAAGGCGGGTATATCCAATTTCACCTCGACAAGCCATAGGTAGAGAGATTACATACGGAATACAAATGGCAAATATAAGGCCGTTTAGAGGTTTGGCCAAGTGTGTAAAAAATAAAGAGTCCTTCTTACACATATTAAAGGAAAATCACCACTCTAGTACAACTAGTCCAAAGTTCATCAATTCCAAAGTCCGCCGGGTAATAGCCTAATATGCTTCTTTATTTCCTGCAATCTAAAAACGACGAGCGAATCATTACAGATGGCTAGGTCATTTGTACAGAATATATTTTCTTACCGTCGGCATATGTCTACCGTCACATTGACCGGATTTAGGCATCGAACCGTTACAACATTAATCAGAGCCTTGTTGGAAAAGAACTATTTATTATACCTGCATTCTTAGCATATCAAACGAAAATACTAAGAACATACACATAACAGCTTCATGTATACTATACTTATAGGGCTTAAGATACAAAATTCAATAAATGTTACAGAAAGTGACGATTTGATGTTTACGCTTTTACATATTATAATTATCATCTTTATTCAAATCTACTTACAGATTATATACACACTTCATTCCACTTCTAGCCACAAAAGTCCACCTTTTCATATTGAAGCAATTGTCACTTCGGCATTTCCGTTTGGGTTCTTACCCGCGAACCGCTTGCTTTAGGACAGATAAGCCGTCTGGTTTGTCAGAGTGGTCACAGACTCCTCAGATAGGCGCGCCTCTCTATAATAGAATTGTTATTATACGCTAAGTCAGCAGCAATATTGTTGATAACCGCGTAGGTATCCCTTTCATCTGATAACCAGTGTCCTTTCTTTAGGCCTCCGTTGTCCGTTGGATCGCAGACCAACATTTTTCATTCTTACTTTTCACCCAAAAGACCATGCAAATTCAATTTATTCGTATTTTCTTTTTGCATTTTTCTTGGTTGTGCTGTAAATTTTATTACAACCTGATCTAAGTTTAGGCTAAATACGAAAAGCAGGTTGATTTTTGCCGTGAATTTTATACGTTTATATAATATGATTTACTAGCAATTTCACGAACAAAGTAATAACACAATCCTATGCTATGTCCTTAAAGTTTTGGCCCCATGTTGCTCGCTTCTATAGTGCATGGATATCTTCCTAAATAATACAGCACATGTTAATTATGGCTTTTGGTTAGTCTGACTCAGTGCTAAAGAGCAACAATCTAGGCATGCAGACTGGTTATCGAAAACGGCAAGTCCATTGAGCGTAGAAATCAAACCATAGTCATTCATATTGTTAGCATTTTTCTACGTCCGATAGCTTCGGTCCAGGGTCAGAAAGGGTATTTCCGTTAAAGTATCTGGCGTAGTTGTTTTCCGTGGTTGGCTGATTTCAGGTCTACCTAGGTCGTTGAGGTTTTATGGCGGTCTATTGAGTCATTCTTCCATTTGCCAAGTCGCAACTCAATAAGGCTTTCCTATTTGCTGCCCCCCCCCCCCCCCCGTCC
>NW_019214302.1:0-138073 GCF_002532875.2 Varroa jacobsoni
ATATTTATGGAATCGAGGTGCATGAAACCAGTATCCATTCGTCAGGCTTAACATATGCACACAGGGTTTATAAAAAGTGTTGGATCCCAAAACTGAAAATGGCACTGCCATATCTAAGTTTGCAGCGCGCTAGTGCCAATAAGAATAATTAATGATAACTGTCAATGAACCGATTAGGTATTTATAAACTCTGTCTTTCGATAACATTTTTGGAAAATTTCAAAAAGAAAAATCTCAAATTTAATCTACAGGGTCCAAACCCTTTGCACATCCTCTATGTGTACATATAAATATATATGTATTAAATTTGAATCTCAGCCGTCTTAAGAACTTATGAGGACTTTTTAACATATCAACCCTGCGGGGTCTTGTCTCCGCGCAGTGGTAGTATTTTATTGATTGTACGTGAGAATTAGCTTCACTCATTTATTCTGCTCTCATTTTCGATTGAGTGCGTATGTATGTATGTATGTATGTATGTATGTAATACACAATTGTATATTAGAAAATTACAACTTGTATTTGATGACATAAAGGTTCCGCGCAGTGAAAGCATAGCTATTATTATTTTTATTATCATTCTTACTCGAACAGTTGTCAAATCAGTTGGTTTCCGTGTGAATACATGTGGAATCAGTACATTAACTAGTAGTAGTGAGGTCTGTTAAAGGAAGAACCGTGGAATCATCAAATATAGAAAGTCAAATACGTTATAGATACATTCTGGCCATACTCCATAATTACCTGAGTAGCACTTTAGCTATGGTATAATTTTTGTCAAGCAAGATGTTCCTTCTGGGTTGTATTTAACACTGGGTATCACGATGACAACAATAGCTCGTTAGTCAAAAGCAAGCCTATGCATGAGTAATGACGAGGGGCGGCGGTGGAGAGGGCTAATTAACCAGTTTACTTAGAACGACAGTTGTACTAAAGCATTGTTGTACGCGTGTTACGCTTCGTTCGTTTATTTTTCTTCGGTAATACAGTCTCGTAAATACCTCTAAGTGCCAAGCAAAACTAATAGATGGAAAGCATTTCTGCTCATGTGATTGTAATTTATTTCCTTCTGTAGTTATTTTCTATTGAACGAATAATTTGAACTAGTTTAAGTACTTACTAATATATGATCTAAATCTTCATCGGCTACTGTTTCGTTTCGCATAATTTGCCATCCATTTTTATTCGTTTAGTTAATTAATAAACAAACATGTGTTTCTGTGTGTATGTCTATGTAATTCTACTATGCTTTATTATACAATTTCATTTTTGTATAGAGTGCGCAGGTTTTTGTCGATTATTTCAAATAAATATGTTTTTATCACTACATAATTAATACATTTGATAGTGTTGTGATCTTGTGATATGATTGATCTCATCGGTCGCTGCTGAAGCACGCAAGGATTGTGATGTCATATGAAGTGAAGGAGAAAACTGGCAAATAGACATGTTAGAAACGTCCAATGATAAGCCATTGCAATAATGATGATGTCAATGTGTATATGTGCAGGTATACATGAATGTAATTATTTCAATACTATTGTGACCGTACTGTAATTTATCTAACACATCATTCGCACTAACTCAATTTGAAAATCATCTGTAGATTATCGACGACGTGGTAAGGTGTCAAGTTTTTTTCCTTACTGAACGCCAATTGTATATCGTTGGTTGCGTACATCTCCTATCGCTAGATTAACCAAGTTCTCGATACACCTACTACGACGTCCAGTGATTCCTCCGATCAGTTTAAACTCAAGGCAGGTTATTAGATGCAAATTGAAGCGTCATAATCAATCCTACCTGTATTGAATCGTTGTTGATTCGTACCTTCAAGTGACGCTTTCGCTGTAACGATGTACAAATTGGCCAGCTGAAATTTCCCAGTTCAGTTTTATAGGGTTTTCCATCTCTATTAGACTGTAAAGACTTGATTATCAGCCAAGACACACAGTGGCGATGTTGCTTATACAGTAATAACGATTTTACTTGGTCATAGACCATGACCCCTGGCTTTCAGCCGACGATGATATCAGAACAGCAAAAGCAGTGCTGACCCAAGAATATTAATACTAGCAGTACGGTCTCTCCTTTCTTTTACCGGGCATAGCCGCTTCTTATAGTATTCAACTTCCGATTTATTAGACTATGGCAGCTTGAAAGCGCTTGTAAACCTGATAAGTAATAGATTTAGTCAGAACGAAAATGTATAATGGTGACCGTCCTTAACAAGTATTGAGTTGTGGAAAACTAATGCTACCCGGAGAGTGCTCGAAAGAACAGTAACGATCGCAGTAGTAGCGGTAGATTGAAAGAGGACTGAATTAGTAGTTTTGTTTGAGATCGGCTTGGAAAGGATGAAAAGTAGCTTTTCGATGATCGACAAGAGATCGATCATCAAATCAGTCAGCATATTCGATTGCGGGGTTAGCTATTCATGAAAGTTTCAAGAGAATGCGGCTCAGTCACTAAACATTCTCTGTGCTGTACATTGTGTAATGTATACTGTTGGCAGCGAAACGTAGAAATACACTCTCGAGCGCTCCTTAGAGACAGACAGAGTGCACAAAACGTATTTCGGCTAAATGATGTAGTATGTATCATACTGCAGAAGCAGGAGACGCACGGAAGTAGCACAAAATAAGAACCACAAAAAAGAAAACAACAGAAATACACAGAAAAAAATCAGCGGGCCTTTTATAGACCACCTTTGGCCTAAACGCAATAAACGTTTTTTAGGTCAATCATAATTGTGTTTTTATTATATAGATACTGGGTACAATAAATAACAAAGTATCAAATAGAAGTTGAAAAGCGTAGATTACCTTGAAGAGACGGCCCGCATATAGGTGTACGTTTCGGCCCACTTTGCGATGAAAAAAACTCACCTCAACGTCACAGTGAATCTGAGTTATTTTAACTTAGATTCACTATGACATTGGGTGAGAAACTTCATGATTCAGATACCACTATATATAGGGCTATGAAATCAAATTCTTCCGTTTACTTTGAGAACGGTTAGATTACTGAAAAAATGTGGCTATACAATCTATCGGTAATCTGATATAGTTCACCTAATGGTGCATTAAATTTTCTGATTGTTACCGCTTTCGAGATATCAATACGAACCTTTTTATTTGATGTCTGAAACATCGTTCCGTAGATATCTTCATTTAAAATTTGTCTTTAATTAAAAATTTATTTAAAATTGATGCTGGGCGGATAATCCCGTTTCTTTTTATAATAGTTACTACAAATATAATATAATAATTATAATCTATAATTATTATCAAGTGCATTCGTTGTAGAGCTTTTACTATAGTTTTACTTGTTAGCAGATTTGAAAACTATACAAAATGTCTCATTTCGTGGAGAAACTTCATGAGATCTAACACGAATCATTATAGCGGGCTTATTTTGCATGCGAATAATATTTAGGTAATAAATTACTGAAAATAATCTTTTTACAGAAAAAATTTAATAAACCAAACCCGTAAGCAATTGACATTTGTTGCCATCTATTTCCGATGGAAGATTGGGAAGAGCCACTGAAGGTAGTCATAGGGAAAGTTGTACGGTTAATACACTTTACACACAATCATGTTCGAGACACCAGCCCCAAACAACAAAAATATTCAACGTAGTGGAAAAATGTCAATTAAGAAGTCTTTTAAAATGTAAATATGAAGATGTTTTCCAAATGTAATGTATTTTAGACTTGTTCCATGAAAAAAGTGGTAATTTCTTGGAAGGATATATCTTACAACACCAATACTGCCTGAAATTACGAAGAATTTTATGTTCTCTCTTTTTTAACTTCGCTGAATATCACCGGACCTCATGCAATTAACTGAGTATTCCCTTTATCTACAATAGTATATCTACATATCTTAAGTTTCTACTACTTCCAAATCAGACGGTCAGATCATTCAATAACTAAGCGGTTGGTTTCTGGTTAACCTACCACTACTACGGATAAATACTACTACTAGATTTACTGCTATTAGCTCGATCCTAGCATAAATGTCTGCAATAATTAGCCATGCCCACCTGAGTTTGCTCCTTGAAAGCTCCTTCGCTTTTATTCTAAAGATAATATAACTTTATCGTGTTAACAAAATGCAAAAATTATACCTTTCATAGGTTCCGATGTTTTCATTTCTTTATTATCCGCATAAAATTTCCTCTTTACGCTTGCTCATAATGTTTTCGGACACTATCATTAGTTGTCTATATAACTTGAAACAGCTAGAACTATCCCATTTTTTATTACACATTTACTTCTGGCCAACACGAGTTCTTTTATTCCACGAAAAATTATCCCCATAGCTTTTTTTTGGGTTACGTCTTGGAGCAGGCTCCTCAACAAAGTAGGTCCATCCGTTCTTTTCGCAAAAAGCAATCGCCTGCTCCTTGGAAGTAAATTGGGTACGCCTAAAATACAGTTATGTTTATTACTATTCATTTCAATATAAAATATTGCATATAGCAATTTGTAGAGCAAATGGAGAAATCATTTTCGAAAAACTGCTTTTGCTCGTCCTTGTAAGGGCCCTAGATACCCTCTAAAAGCTGGCTCAAATGTCATTTAAAATCTACAATAATTTTAAGGATTTCATATTGTTTTAGGTCTATATATAAGCAGTCTTACATATTTGAGAGGGGATCGCCAGTGGAGGTCCATCCCATGAGGTTATTCGTCCATCTCTCTCGGTTTTCGAATTCCATCTCCCATTTGTCGGTATTTGCCGTTCCGGACTGCATCGCGCTCTTCGTCGGAACAAAAATACGCACCATTCTAAAGAGAAAAAAGCCGCAGTACTGTAGCTTACGAAACACAACAGTTAGATCTTTCCGCAAGTTTGCTACAGACCTGGCTGTAGACTGCAGGTCTGGTTCATATTCGGACCTGAACACACTAATGCATATGTATTTATAAGACCTTATAGATTATACTCAATTTTCTGTGCCAGGTAATTTTGTGAAAAACATAGCGTTAATAAATATAATTACGCTTAGTAATATTTCAGTATCGCACAAAATGTTTCTTATAGTGAACACAAACTGTAGCCCCCGTTGCACTTACGCATATACGCATACTCGATCGATACCAGTCTCCTCTTTACTAACAGGTGTTGATTGCTAAATTAAGGTAAAAGTCTACACTGTCTTGCATTATTTGCCGTTAGCAGACATTTTCAACGTTCACCTTTAACGTACTAACCTGTTTGTAATATGCTCCTCTGGCACCCCCGTTAACGAGTAGATGGGGGCTTCAGCCTCTACTTCTATATATTCTTTTTTCCTCTCACGAACCAGAAATTCGTTGATGTTCTTTGGAACTAGCGCTTTCGCGTAACCTCGCACGCTTGAGCTTCCAACGGTCGCCCGCATCAGCGGGAATGCCCTGCCCAAACATAACTGCAATGGGTCTCGCATATTAGATTTTTCCTTTACCCAGTGCATTACTTACTTTTGGCAAATGAGCTATTACGCAAGATAGAACTCTTATTTAAAAAAAAAATTATACTTTTTAAATCCCATATTAATAAGGCAACGAGTTTAGCTGCGTAATTGCAATTAAAAGATTACCTAAATCTGGTACAGATCTGGTTATACAGTACAACTGTCTGTTATCATATTTTATTTTTGTAACCGTTAGTTGGGTGGATCCAAAAAGGACATCAAGTATCAAATGTTTGACACAAAAAAGCTATTGCATAAACTATCACAATATCTGTACTTGTCGCATAAGATGCCAATTTTATGCAACCCTTAGTCTTATGCATTCGATAATTTAGGTACAGACGCACGCTGATTATCCTGTTAGTTCTTTTAAATATAGCATCATAAATGCCATCTGTAATTAAACAAAAGCTAAGCCAGGATTGCAATCAGATTAATCTCTGCGTGCCTAAAACGTATCACAGTTTAAACTAGGATTTGAAACATTTTCCAGTAGCCTTTTCTACTATTTAATACAGTTCCATTCGATGATATTAAGGATTCTCTTTGAAGCAAATAAGCCTGAAAATAATAAACAACGTTTTACAGTAAACTCATTAATAGGAACATTCATGAAATAATAGAACTTAAGTTCAAATTAATCACCTACCACACTTTATACTGCATACTTTATTCACTCAGACTTCAGCAATTACGTTAGACGTTCTTGATACTTTTCAGTAAGTGGAAGTGATGCTCTTTGATTATTTTCACTTTGACCTACCTGTCGCAGGGACGCAGCCATGTTTGCTTCTGTTTCGTGTTTTGATTCCAATTCGACGTTCGACGTATGTTAATGTTTTTGTTGTATTTCCTTACCAGCTGTAACAAAGCATCTCCTTTCCGCCTGAATTCAGCTGCTGTGTAGACACTTTGCAACCTATCGCAACTGGCCGTCGGTACGATCGTAGCGAACCGCAGCTACGTTTCCGATAGCTGCTGTTGAGCTGCGGCTAAGCCATTGAACTATAAAAAAAGACGGGCTGGAGACAGGCGACAAAATAGATATCTCTCGAATCGCTGCGCGCTACCCGTCCATAGCTTAGGTCAATAAGTGCGTGCGGACGAAAAACGTAATTCTCAAAATCTTGTTGTGTGAGGAGAATTTCCTGTGCGTGTATACATGTGTGAGCCATCCGTCTGGTTATGTTAGGCTGTTCCACAAAGAACATTTCGTCTGATATTTTTCCGAAAAGCAGTTGCAGCTGGTCTTCTAGTTAGACAAAATTTTGGAGCTATAATAGTGAATTGTGTGGCATGTAAACGATGCTGGTGGGTGACGGCTGGTGCATGAAATTCAACTGGACTGCGACTTCAGTAACCGGATAATGATAACAGAGATGAAGTTGTGATGAGTAATGCAAAAACTGCCAAACAGGTGAGGACCGCAAGAGTCCTGCCGGTAAGTAAACTACAGTCGTGATGGTAACAAAGTTGGAGGATTGCATGTAGATAAAATTTCGGAGGCATTATCAACCAGCTGGCTAATTGCTGATCTTTAGCGCATATGGTGTTTAGTTTATATACACATTCGAAAATAACATACGTGGACAAAGGTGGTTCTTAATGGCGTAAGGTTTAGAGTTAAGCGTAATAATTATAAGGAATTGTTTTAGGAATGTTATATATATACATATATATAATTTGTTTCATTCGCCCCTTCGTATTCCTAAGCCCTAAGCAGAGCTACGGAATTATGTGTTGTTGAAACATTGACATAGAATACGCTGGTAAAAAAGTAAGGGACACTGGAATACAATCTTTATACCGCCTTTTTTCCTAAATCTTCTAAAGCGTCTACAAACTGAAAGTTGTGAAAGACACACGGATTCGAAAATTGTTGAGAATGTAGCACCGATTATGGAGCAATCTGCATTACATATACATATGTGAATAACCTAGTATTACGAGTCATGTGGTTGAATTAAAACAATCAGTTGAAACCATGTTCGAGTTTTGCTTTTGGGGTATTCTAGTAGTTGAAATTTCTCTAGATTTCGCTATGACCTGACCAGTAGTCGATGACCAGTGTACAATAACAAAATCGTTGGTACTGATATGAGTGCGTAGCTAGTCAAAATATCACAAAATATCTGTCGGATCTGTAGACAGTCGAACAGACAAGTATTTGTCCATCTAAAAAAAAAAGATAGACTACTTGATCCCGTTCCGGTATCAGGCGTCTCTAAAATGATACGGAATATATCTCTATTTAGGTTACAGCAATAGAACTGGATGAAATGTAACACAGCCATTTAGATCTTAAATGGAGAACGGTAGACTTGTTGTTAGGATGTCATAAGCGAACCTGACGGACTTTACAGGAACTTTTGAACCACGCGCCGCCAGACGACGAATTCGGCTAGTAAATACTTTAATTTTCTAAAAACTTGCCAATGAAAACCAGTCGAATTTACTTCGGTGCATGTTCATGGTAATGGCGGTACTTGCAATAAATACCAGGGGCATCTGCTACAATGTTAAAAATGAAATAATGGGTAAAGCTCGGTATCTCGAAATTCCTAAGAGACGCATAGAACATCGGCGTGGCTATCAAAAGCAATCAGTCAGTCTGGTTACCTTATAATCGGGTTAGACTTCAATCAGTTCCTGGTTTAAGCAAAGGAATATTTAACGTTGACATCAGTCGGCCTATTCTCCCAGTCTAAATCTATGTGTTTACGGGGCTTTCTACGCACTAGGAAGGGCAACTGATGAACGAGAAAGACTCATATCGAAAAGCCAAAAATTGCATATGGAAACTCGAATGATAGATATACTGTTGTTTCGAAGTCATCATAGCGTCGGAACAAGTGAGTGAAAAATAGAAATGATTTTTTAATATGTGTTGTGGGTACTCAACTTTTAAGCCTCATCAGTTCCAATTCAAGGTTCGAGCGGATCCGCTTGCAACAGCATAATATAATTTCTCCTAATCATACGACGCTTCAACGATAAATATTTCTTTTCCAACTGAAACAATGTAACCCCTGGGGTGATCGGGCAAAAGCCGTTCAGTTTTTCATAGCGGGTGACAGCGAAATTGACATACCAAGAGATTAAGCATAATCACTCTAGCCCAACCAGCTCAATAGTTATTCGATTTTAAACTTTGCTGGATTTGCTTGTAACTAACTAATAATTGATATATAGTTACCGTTTTTTCTATTGCTCAGACTTTAACGTGATATAACTGTTATTATGACTATATGTATGTGCATATGTAATGATGAGTTAATATAAGATTTTTATGAATAATTTGGCATATAAGTTTATAGGTCAAGCCCAGCAGGAGATTACAGAATAGGAATAAAACTCTTCCGCTGGCTGCAAAATACGGGGCTGATATTATCGCGCAAAGAAGCTCTTGACTATCGGAGCTGTCTTTACGAATTACGTTTGTTTTTCATCAAAGACAACTTCTCGAACTGCGTGACAAATTTAAGTATGATAACATGCGATATAAGTTGTTCATAAAGTTCAATCGTTAGTGGCCCAACATCCCTTGGATCATGGGCTAACTCATGAAAAATTAATAATGTTGAGGTGCACTAAGCAAAGCTCTGATTATTGAACCGTTTAAGAATAAGCAAAGATTCACCCTGCATGTAAATAATTTTATTTTCAGTAACTCTCACCAATGGACCCACTGAAAACCTTCGAAAAGAAGTTGCTCTCAGGCAACCTCATCGACAGCACAAAAATTAAAACAAATCGTGAGTATTTGTTATCCTTCGTCTTATAAATTATATTTGCCAGATGCATACAGATAGTGTTTTTGTGATTATTATGACCGCAAAATTATCTATAGGTAGGGCTTAATTTACTTGATGTAATATGAACATCCTTATGCATAAAATCCATTTCATATTTAAGGCTATTATCATGAAACATTATCTATAAAAATTCATCTGTATTGATTAGATACATACACAATCCGTCAAGGAACATGCGGCCATATTTTTTCTGTAGTAAACGCATTCAGTTTCTAGATAACGTATTATATTACGAAAGCAATTATTTCAATGCACGTCGTGTAAATATTAATCCACATTTGAAGCAAATTCTAAAGCCACTTACAGTGATCAACTTTTTTAAGCTGTGGGTCAATGCTAGTTTGTCAGTTACGCACAATTTGCTTATATTGTTTAACATGTAGCTTATTGCTAATGTGCAACTATAAGCTCAAAGTGACATTTCCTTGGGTAAGATCTTATATGATATGCTATGAAAGTTCTTCTATGGTCCAACGTTGTTAACAATATACACTAACAGTTTGCCTTTAGCTCTTTATTAAGCAGCCAGCCTTTGAACCAGTATCACTTTGACTGCATCAGTCAGTTAAAAACCACAGGTCAAAAATACCGGCAATAAGAGTTACCGATATGAGGTCGTTGTATTAGGCCTTGACCTGTTGAATTTGTTTCTTTTTAGCCAGACCCTAGTCTGGAGAAGTCCGGCAAAGTGTTAATTTATATATCTATGTCTCTTTAAGGTCCTGCGTGGCTTTGTACGCAGCAAGTTCCCAGATTGTATCGAGAGTTGGAAGCAATGGTTAGCGTTCCCACCTCTCACCCCTCAGGGGCTGCAGGAGTACCGACATCTCCATTAGACACCAGTCTAGTATATCAACTGCTTCTCGCTTCAGGCCTACCTCAAACAGTTCTGGCGACACTATGGGATCAGTGCTCTCGAACGGCTCCTGGAGTATTACTGCAGCATGAATTCTATCAGGCTTTGGCCTTAGTCGCTGTCTGTCAGGTCAGTGCAGTACCGCGGGTATAAGGTGATCGGTCGCATATACTGTTGCTGAAGTCGAACTTCTTAAATACATCGTTAGCATTCGAATAAATGCTAATTTCATTTAGCACTCCTTCATACGCGTTTTTAAGCCTGCATACATCTAGGTAATGTATTTGTACCAAAGTTATTACTGCTTGTTGTAGATAATTTATGATAGTTTAATATTAACAATTGCGTACCTTTAACCTATGTGAATTTGAACGCAACTTTCAGAAAGGGCATCCTCCAAATCCTACTTTGCTCCTCAGTTTTCCGCAAGCACCCTTACCCCAGTTGGCTATTGCGGGGTATCCGTTACCGCTAACGACACCAATAGTATCTCCAGAAGCATCGGTTGAATCAGCATCTCATCCTCCGATAGGCGGAGCTGCAGCGATGCCATCACTGTATCAGCCGATTTCAAATGCTACAGATGTTATGTCAAACGCTTCGCTTAAGCATACAAACACCGCAACGCAAGACGATCCTTCAATACTACATAATTCTGCGTTAACTTCAAGTCCGGTTTCCGCCGTGTTGTTAAATGGTGAAAAATCGTCAAATATGATGTCGGTAACGGGCGTTGACTGGGCTAGTAAAATGCAACCTTCTTTAATGGATAATAATGGTACTAACAGTAGTATGAGCAATAGTTTATCCACGACAAATGAAATGTTTCAAGGTCTCTCTGTTGCTTCAGCGGCGTCGCAACAGCCGACAAAAGATGCCCTCGAGGGCATCGTTACTGGTGACAACACTGACGATGATGATTTCGGTGATTTTGCTGATTTTCAATCCGCTCCTGTGGGGAAGTCACAATCACTTCAAGCTCCTGCTCCGAAGACGGTTGAAACGCTCGAGTCTTCATTCGCTGCATCACTACTTGTTGAAAGACATCAAACAAAGGATGTTATTACCTCAAGTGTCGCCACTTTGGGATCTAATGGTGGTCAACTACCTATTATAACACCGGACTTGTTTTCATTTGATATTATATTAAACGGAAAAAAAAAAGAACTTCGGTCACATGAAGCTGTTACTAGCCAAAGGAACACTAGTTTAAAGAAAAACGAGGAAGTTATTGAACCCAAGGCCAGCAGAGATGTGATCCCGCTGCCGAAAGCAAAAACCGATGGTTCGACAAAAGCAACCGCAGCTATGCCTAAACCTACGCCATTTTCTACGTTTCCTTCTGTGCTACCGTCGCTATTCAACTCGATAACAGTGCAAATGACGGAGACTGTTCAGCCGCCTACGGAACCGAATCCGTGGTTACACTATCCATTACTAGATCAGGAAACATCAAGTTCGGCTGGCTCAAAAGATCGAAAAACGACTACGATTAAGAAGCCACGCGACGTTGAGTCTCCGCTTAAACCAACTACTTCTCAAACGTGCACAGCTAAGACAATCGCGAGTTTCCCAACAGGAATATTATACAAATGTGCTAGTGCAGACGATGATGAATTTGATGAATTCGCAGATTTCCAAAGCGCTCCCTCTGAAAAAGTTACTCAAAGCGCTCTGTTAGGCTCACCGGAGAAACAATCAAAAACTGAGCAGTATTCTGAAACAAATCCAGCTGATAAATACTCTGTGTTTCGGATGTTGGAAACGGATCAACCTGAATCAAAGACGCATGAACAAGAAGATATGCTGCAAAACAAGATATTTTTAAAAAATGGCACACTGGACGCCTTCGACAACGAAAATGAGTTATCCGCTCAAAATGACACAAGTTCGAAAGTTGATATTCTAGCCTTAATGAAGCTGCCCACAGTGCCCACCATAAGCCTTGGTGATGAATTAAGTATCTTGGATTCGTTGACTATCTCATCGAAAGATGCGAATGCAAAAAGCTCTGCAATAGATGAACTTCAGGACCTTGATCTGGGCTATTCTATTATTGATGGGCAGGTCGCCGCTCAAGCTGTGAATTCCACTCCGGCGTCACCGGCAAAGTCCATCGTCTCTATTGGTAGCATTGGAGAGTCGCGAGGTAATCGTCGTCTGTCACTGTTTAACAAGGCTAACTATTCCGAGTGTGCTTCCCTGTCCAGCTTCGAGCTGGGACCGAACACGGAAAGCAATGGGTCATCACCAACTAAGGGGTCAATTTTATCTCTTGAACTCAATTCGCCCAGGCGAACTCTACCCGAAGAAGGGATCGACGAGAATGATACTCTTGAATGGAATATCGATGGTACAACAGTGGAACCTCGAGGCAACGCGTCTACCTGCAGTAACCTTGGGATGACTGTGCAAGCGGAAAACACAAAGGCTACCGATGAATTTTGTTGGGCGCAGCCTCCGATATTCCCTCCGCCAGACCCCACTACGGACTTCAGTAAGCCATCATCGGCCCTTCAGGATCTCACCGGACTTTACCTACTTCACTATCCCAATACGCAGGTGCAGGAAGGGAAAAGAAATGTAACGAAGGAACAGGTAGCGGAAAGCTGGGCGCGAGTTTTAGGGAAGGTGGCCGCTGTACTTGAAACTGCAACCCATATTTTGGGAAACGATCGAGGCGTGTTGACTGAAGTATTAGCAACAACTAAGGGGCAGAGATACGCGTCAAGTTTACTCGAAGTGTACAACGTCAGTCAGCAGATCAAAAAAGCAGCAGTTTTGTTCAATGTTGACGGAATAGAGGGCCCATTGGAGCAGGTTGAGAACGCTTGGCGTCGACAATTAGAAGACCTCACAGTCAGATTGGGCTTGGTAAGTCAGTGTAATAATAATAAACTTGTTATGTGCTTTCAAATTTTGTTTTTCAAACTCTATTGTGAGTATAGCCGTGTGTGTCGCTTGAATGGAAATGTTTTTCTAGACGCACAAGTTGTGCGAAAAGACGCGAGATATGAGCTCTGTTTAGAAACTAAGTCGCCTCTAATCAAGTGCGGAAATCTTACATTTTTGCTTGATTTCTTCGTGGGTCCATTGCAGAGCGTCATCTGTTTGGACCACCTCCTCACGCCACTCCAGTCTTCAGCGGACACGTGCGCAGTATGTTTATTACCTTTGGCTTTGAGACCGCGCCTGCTTTTCGGTGACCATGCTTATCATGCAACTTGCGCCAACTTCTGGGCCAACGTTCTAGCAGAGGGTCTTCCTTGCCTGAAACTATATTGATTCTGCACTTACTATATATGGAAGAAGTTTCTCAACATGCTTCATCAGCAAATATTCCAAGGCTGCATGCTCAAAATATTCCCGGGTACATGCAGTTCTATTTAGCTAAATTACAGTGTAGAATAATGCAACTAGTATTTTTTCCCTGTACATGCCACTGCCTCAAGAAAGCTAATCGTCTAAAAGGCAGTTATGAAATGTACGTGACGAACCTGCGGGCGCTGTGTTGTTACCTTTCCGCTGGATCTAATCGCGACTGTAAATACGTATTTCCAAATGTTTCAATGAAGTTCAGACGCCCAGAAAGTGCGCACAGACGGTTTACAGCGACTGATACGATTAATTCTGTCTAGCTTGTAAATATACATACATTGAGATTCACTACAGATTGGTTAAGGTGAGGGAAACAGAGACATCATCTAGAGAGTTGTATTGTTTTCAACATTGTTCGTCTTAATTGGCGTTAATTAGGCGCGATTTCTTATAACGGCATATTCAGCCGAGCGATACAATGCGATTCGACGTGTCTACAAATGCACCGCACACATTGGACAGTACTCTCTGGTGGTACAGCGTTACTTTATGGCAGCACCATGCACTAGAATAGTGAACTCCCTAGGATCAACCCAAAAATTGATAAATTTATTTAAAATTAGATAAAAATTAGAAAAAAAAAAATTTTTTACTAGATTAACGGCTTCTTTATCGTTCATACGATACAGTTTGCATTTTTCCTCGCCCGGAGTCTATAATTCCAGAGAGAGAGAGTTGGAGTACGCGACGCCAATGACATCAACGATTACTGTATGCAAGTTAGACGTGGTGGCCAAGGCATGAAAAATTTAATAACGGCATGACGTATGTGGCCACAGACGTCACTCGTTGTGCAGTTGGAGTTCCCAGATGTACAGCAGAAGTTACTTCGCGGACAACCAATTAATGATGAGAAGTTGTGCTTACCTATCATCATATAATGCACGTATTGAAAAAAAAAGCCAGAAGACAGGAAATCGGAAGAACTACATTAATTTAAAAAAATATTATTAATATTTTCTCGACGAACGTGCACAGCAGTTTTACTAATGCACAAAAGCATATCTAAGCTACAACTATGGTATAGCACACGGAATAACAACTTTGAGAAAAATCAATTATGAACCTACGTGACTACCAAGTATTTGCGCAACCACTAATAAAAAAAACAAAAAAGCAAGACGGGATAAACAATTATGTACAACATCGTACATCTATGTACGTAGGCAATGTAAGGCAAAGAGTATCAACATGACAGTGTATAGATGAAAAGACAGATAGGATGGAAGGTGTAAGGACGGAGCAACAGCGGGTTTAGGTAAACGAGGAAAACCTAGTTAGCTGTATAATGTTTCAATAAACCTGTGATATAGCTGTGAGCCCCTGCTTCTTATTTATGATATTACTATCGTTCACTCATGGTTATAATAAAATTAGTGCGTTTTATTAATGATCTAGCACATATGAATACCATTTTTTTACACTAGTACAGGGAGGATTCTAACCCTCGGTCTAGTTTTGGGGCCAGCGAGGTTAAACGTAGCGATATTCCTGGCAACAAAGGGAGGTCAACTTTAATATTGGCATAACCAGTCCGAACGAGCTAAGTTTTACAGACATTTACTTGAGAAATTATTTTCCATATACTTGTTCTCTTGTAGGAATTTCGAGAGGACCTTTTTCTTAAAAGGTTAAAATTAATCGCCTTGTAACTTTTAATATACAATAAAAATGTGTACATGTGCTTTAAAGGGCTTTCGGTAACTCACTATTTACGCTATCTGTAATACTGGAAATCGGTCTACTTGTATAGTTCGTCTGATATAATCACAAAGCCACTAATTAAAAAATACAATACATGTATGGATAAAACGAGAGCTGTATCTGTGTTTATTACTTTTTAAATAATAAAAACATTGCCTACCATGATAGCATTTGCACCATTATTGTCGTATGTTATGTCATGGCTTTCTTTCTTATTTCTGCACTCTTCTTCTTTTCTATTATTTAATCATTGTTAAATTAATCAATCAAATAATCAACCAACCGATTTCATAGAGTACCACCAGCGTACTCTCAATACATGTTTGCACTTCCTTTCTCTCATTATTACTCGTTATGATTTGTTTAAAATCATTTCTATACGTTATCTTGCTTATCTGTTTGAAGTTCATCGTATTTATCTTGTTATTACTCGACGTATATTCTGTTCGATAATATTATTGTAATCCCGTTATCGTTCTTGTCTTTATATTAAATCAGGCGTCACTGCTTGGTCACCGTTGCTGGCTATTAATGACGTCCGTTGTAATTATAATTATTAATAACCCACAATAGAACTTCCATATTTACAACATAGTCTGGGAATCTTCTGCATTTGCTGAACAACATGATAGCAATAATAATAATGGTTACTGTGCTTCGGTCCTAGCCATCATCATCATTATCTTCGAGTTCGTCCTTTGTCTGCTGTCCACCTTTCCTTGCAACCCATTTTGTAACTACCAGATTCCAGATTTGTCATCGTAGATACCTCATAGTTATTTCTATTGGTGATACGTCCTATCCAGACGCCACTAATACGGTCACTTTATCGATTTTTCGGTTTTCATCAATTACTTACAACTCATGGTTTACATCGTCACATTGAAGAAATAGTCCTACGTATATAGTTTTCGTATTGTTGGCAATATTTATGACTACGTTGATCACTACATGGATCGTCACTTTAGACATATAACCACTATTATTTATCGCAACTGTGAGTTTTACAATTTTCAAAATATTCATTATCACCAATAATCCTTTTACTAACTGAACAACTAACTTTTTTTCTTCATTTACTAGTTTTCTTCAATTATATCAAATTAGATCGTTATTATTCACGTGGTAATTCGTTCTATCTGTGTATATTGATTTACTCCGTTTACACACGCTTTTTCTGTTTGTCTTTGAGTAATTTAGGTTAACCCTCGTTTTTTTTTTATCGTACCTTCGCATCATTATTGGCGCTGCCCTATGTTACAAACTGACAGGGCTGAACGTCAGTTTGGTCAAGTAGTGATTACGATATAACTAGTCCTAATAGCGTTATCAGACATATCATACTATAAGTTCATTAGAACGGGGCAACGCCTTACATTTTCATGGTATTATTTATCACTTTTTCCTGTTTTGTTAACTTTGCCTCGAACGCTACGATCAACTAATCAATAGAGCAACCCACCCGATCGGATAAAAAACATGCAGAAGCGATGTAGCCATTTTCCCCTAGAGAAAATGATATTTTTCAATTAGCCAGTCGGTCGTCTCAGCAAAGGCTAAGACATTTTTTATTTCCATCTGCAGAGATTCTAAAAAACGAGAGTAACGTTCGGAAAACATCGGCTGCATCAATCGTGTAGCGAAACATTTGCTATCGATGCCAACCTTTGTTATACGTTTTTATCGTTGACGGGCATTATCTAATAGACCATTCCGATATTTTGACTATAAATTATTTTTCAAATGTACTTCTATATGCATTTTCTTTAGTTGAGGTGAAACTGTGCTTTTTTTGCTATATTTTGTTCTCTTTTTTTTACAGACATCATTCGCATGCTCTTCCTTATTCGTCTTAAAATAATCGTAGTTTGTCATTTTTTTGCTTCCCACAGCTAACCTCCTACAAACTCTTTTGCTTAACTAGAGATGCTTTGTATTTTTGGAAACTCTACACTTCTTTCTCTTCAATTCTTTAACTTTAACCTTCCTTCTATCTCTTTTTCTAGATATTTTCATTTGCCTACGCCATAGGTTTGTCTGCAGTGACGCGCCTATTCATATAATTTTTACCATCATCATTGTTTCACTCGTGCGCGCCTTTTTTTGTATATGTGTATGTCTATAAGCGTCAGCACATCACCTTCATAAGGACCAAAACACAGCATTCAGGCTGGTACGTATTTCACTAACCTATACTATTGATATCGCCACCGCATGTCATTAGTAGAACGATCGACCAATACAGCTAGACTGCCGTCGTCAAGGAAGATCTACAACAATTCCGTCTACGTGTAAGTAGGCTTGTGGTGGTTTCAATGTTTGCCTCTGTATATAGATTTTTCCGCAACGGAAAAAAATTTATCTGTTGTAATTTTCGTTGTGGCGGTTGTTGTTTGTGTGCCTGTTTCCTAAAGTAGTTTCCGGTCTTGCCTCTACTGATCTTAAGATTGTGTAAAGTTACATAGGTTTTCTGAGACATTAGTCCATTATAGACAGATAAATCTTGCCGTTGAAGGGTTATCGGGCATTGATACTCGTTGCTTCGCCGACCGGTTGGAAAACATTGCAGGTAACATTACCTAATCAACGCTCCTCCTCGGTTTTTCACTCCAGAATTACATACCAGGACTTGCGACGCATTTCAAGGAAGAATAAGGAGTTTAGCATCGAGTTTCATAAAGACCAGAGCGACCGATATATCGGACCCATTTAATGACGTCATGGTCGCTGTAATTCAGTTTCGACTCGAATACCTTCAGGTAGCGAACTTTAAGCCCAGAGGGAGCATAAGACACCTGTGAAAAGATACAATAATAAACATTGGTATGTAGTGAAAGGATTCGAAATTATCCTGGCAGACTGAGCTTTTTTTGCCTCGTTTGCGTAGGTGACGATAATTATTTTACTTAGTATTATTGTAACGTCGAAGAATAATCGCTATCATCGTCGTACTAAAAACCCCTAAACTGCTGAAAGGCTAATAAGATGCTGTAAAACCATATTTTTCCCACTTTTCATAGAAGCATAAGGCTAATAAATAGTTTAACAACGTATGATCGTTATAAAAAAATCGCTTTTTTTAATGCGGTATATTTTGAAAAAACTGTACTACTAAAATGCTATGATTCATATAGTACTTTACGGTAACTACTCGACATAATAGTACGCGTGGTATATTAACAAAATTGTACATACCTCGAAGTTCATAGAAATGGGTGGTCGGTTCCATTTTTTCTTGGCGGCTTCTGAGTGTAGAAGTTCAACTTCGGCACTGAGCTGTGTCTCTTTCATGCCGGCCATTCGTTTGATTTTCCAGACGATGGCGTTCTCACTTGACTTGTATTTCGCTTTACCCTTCATACAGATCAATTGTACGCCTGACGTGTTTAGCGGTGTAGGGATACGGACCTCAATTTTCTGGCCGATGACTGATGGCCTAAAGTTGCTCTTGAGTACTACTTTCACCTCCATTTTGGTGCGACCTACTTCCCGAACAAGAGGAATTACTCGGAAAGGAAATGAGATATCTTTTGTTATACGGTAACGCATCAGTTCAAATTCGCCATCGGGTGGAATGAACGAGATGGCATGATCGCTTTCAAATTTGCTAAGCTTGACGCATTGATGGAATTGGCAATCGTCGATAGCGATTGAGCTTTTTGCCGACCTCGATGAAGTGGCACTGGCGTCATCGAGTGCTTTCGTAGCTCCACCGGACGCGCCCGCCTTCGACTCCATCGTGATCTTATCGTTGATACCGAACTTGCATTCCGGCATGCCCGAGAGGTAACTCTTCATTATGACCTTCCCAGCCACGTGTGCCGAAAGCACCTGACCTTGGGGAGACATAAGAAGGTTTACGTACTCTAGGACATCAAGGAATAGTTCATTACGCCGATACTTGATGCCCTCTCGTCGCCAGCCAATTTGGCCTGTCACCTGCGACGTAATCTGCGCTTGCTCCTCTTTCGTTGCACTCTTAACACCTTGCTGCGTTATGAATGTTTTCAGAATTCCCGTGTCGGTGTTTTGCGGGTAGCCGAAGTCGAGAATTTCATCTAGCAGTTCATAAATCAAAACGAAGTTGTTCTTGACGTTCTCTTCGCTAAGCTTGCCGAAGTAGCTCTGCATAACTTCGCACATCTTGAGCAGAAATTCAAATACCATGCCTGCGTTGACATTTTGTTTTGTAACGGCGGCGAGCCAAATGTTTGCCCTTTTGATATGGAAAAACGAGGTACGTGCGATGTTGGTGACGGGCGACCGAACCTGCTGACGGGCGTGAATGACGTTTACGCGGAATGCATCAACCGCGTTACGACCGATATCATCGCGATACACTCGCGAGATAAGCACCTCGCCCTTATGGTTGTAGATAAATAAACCACCAATCATCTATAACGGAATACGAATATAGATAATAGAAATAGACAATAGAAAAACAATCATTCATCATTAAAGTTTAATAATTCGATATATCAAATTCGACAGCCGAACACGTGTTTCATTATATGTTTCGATACACTTTACATGATTATATGGCTGACTAATAAACACAACGGTTATTCTCTAAGACATTAGCATTGCTAAGATTGAAGCTTCATAACTAGTTTGAGCACCAAAAGAGTTGTATTTCATTGTTTTGAATTATCCTAATTGAACATCTAACACCATATAAGCCATATGAATGCGTTCAATGTCTAAGTTCATACCCTGGAGGACAAATGCAATAAATGTATTTACGCTACGTTTCTATCAGCATGTGCTTTAAATAATAACACGATCTATTAGAACCTAATATACCACTGGTGAAGGATAAAAACGGAACGAGTGCCACACCTTCCAGTGCGTATAAAGAACTGCTGAATGAGACGCAAAACAAAAGTCCTCAAATTTGTTTACTAAAAATACGATTTTTGCGTCTGTGGGCGCTCATACCTTTCAGACAACTTTACTTATAACTGATATGCATACACTAATCAAGTCTCATCTAGAGGAACAAGTGGTCAAGAAATCGTTGAAAAAAGATTGACTCAGGACGGAACCGAGCTCAGAAGGTACTGCGGGGCTTGTGGTCAAACAACAACTTTAACCAAGGTTGTTATTACTCATGGCTTCTTAGACACCGATCCAGTCATGACAGAATTAATATTTCAGACACTCTTGTAACATACGGTAAAATCACGACACTGTGCACAATACCAATCATATTTCGTTCTGAATTCATTCATACACTGCATTTTAATAAAATAACGCGAAAAATTCATGATGTGTTTGCTTTAACAATAACGTCAATCTGTTAATGATGTAACTTAAAGACACAGGAATAAATGAATACGTTTCAAACAGTTATGTTATTTATGTGAAAATATATGCTCAGTTAAATTATTGACACTTGGTAGATAACTGGACTCATCGTCTGATATTAATCAGCGAACACAATGATCACGAGTATTAGAACATGAACATTAATGTATTTCCAATGGCAACTGTTTATATATACTAAGTAGCCCTTCCACTGTGTTCGTCAAATGTTACGTCAGGTTAGCAGTTACACCTGCTTGTGCCAGAGCAGCTTGTAGCAACTGGGAAACGCCCCCTCCCGCGACGCTCCGGGGAGCAATAGCCTACCTTCGGGGGAGTCTTCGATGACTCAAACACGCTTTCATTTAGATTTCAGTTAGTTTTGACCATTCAAGTAGACCTACTTATTGACAGTTTGCACCTAGGTTCTGCGCGAAGGGAGTAGGAACTGATTCATTTTATTTACGGAATACAATCAAAGGATTATTAAATTGGAAATCTTTGTAAATACACACGCACACTGACACAAAACTTGTCTACGGGCAAAATCACAAATAGCAATTTCCATTTCCTAAGAACTACCTACCGCTGCAAAATTGCATCAGAAACGCATAAGTAAATACGATTAGTATAAACAATACCATAAAAAAACAAAAAAAAAGCAAAAGAAAACGCTAACTAAGTTGTACTTAAATTACTTATAATAACGAGCTTATATGGACCAAATTGGTTTCTATTGCAGTTGCTATCTCGTCTTTTTTCGTCAATTGCAGATCACACGAGAGGATGAGATGATTCGGAAGAACAAACGTTGTCTGTATTAGGCTGCCGATTCAGCACAGTGGCTCGAAGAGAAGGGGCAGTGATTTAAGCCGCCGAGTAACACTCGTGTAAGCCGTCATTGTGTCCTCAAAATTGTCGATAGATCTATGTCTTAGCTGCAAATCCATTCTAATTGCCGTCAGAAGCAGGACCCGTATACAGCCACATATTCACATAAAATGGCCATACACACTAGCGAATTGTGAATAGGAACAGATAACTAGGTTAATTGTCCACTTGAGTACTCGCTCGATTCTGATACACACGCACACAAAGGCATAAACACAGAGTGTTATAAAAAGAAAAGGATCCAAAATGAATCTATTTCAATAGAGGAGCGCACTTGACATCCGCTTATCCTGGCCAATCAGTTTGGGTTGGTTTCGTCCGTAGCGGGACGAGAATTGGCGGCTGAAACGATCGCCAATAATGATCTTCCTGTTTGTACCCTAAAATCATAAACTTCCTCATATATTACATTTCCTAATGAGTGTACCTTGGTCGTTAGATATAGTGCTGATTCACTCTATTGGTTAAGATGACATCTCGCGGTTCCTTCGCGTTCACCCGTCAAAGTTCGACCCCTCAAGATGGCCGAAATTCGCAACTCTGTAGACCAGTGGACGACCGCTCATGAGCTGTTGAGCTGGGCGACTGCAGCGCCGCGATGTACTCGAATTAATATTGATGAAATTATCTAAATCGCTTTAAACAATGAGCTAGTCTTACCAGCATAGAAGAAATGACAAATAATAGCAAACCGCAAGCAAATAAATCCCTTTCAAATAATTAAAATAGATGAGCGCCATTTTAGGAAGGGGGCGCCACTGTATCTTGCATTGAAATCGTGGTCGTCCGCGGATCGTACAGTCTTTCCGCCCGGTGATTAAGACGAGATGGCAGCAGTAAGTTGAGCTCCCGAAAATTCTCGTATATGTATTAAATTTCGCCAAAAGCTACTTAATTTTACTAAGAAGCTGAAAATAGTAAAAGTAATTCTGTTTAACAATTCTCTCTTGGCATTACGAAGAGATTATGGAATTATCGTATATTTAATTCAATGACGTGTTTTTCGCCACGTGGTACTCTGTATTCCCAAGTGAACCTAAAAATGCACATAGTCATGCCGTGGTCCATCCAAATGATGATTTCGGCTAGAGTCCTGATATCGTATCTCTGATGTCACTGCGATTCGTTCTTTAATTATCTGATTGTTTACAGAGAAAGTCGATTTTGAGAAATTTTATCGACGACGAGTTGAATATTGTCTTAACTCTTCATCTGGCTCTGTGCTGTCTCCATGTGATCTTAGGTAAAGCCTGCAAAGAAGTCCGGAAAAAAGGGTCCGAAGAAGGCGGGTATCAAGAAAAAGCCTGGCGTCAAGAGAGGTCAGCAGAAGTATGTCGTGGATTGCGCCCACCCTGTTGAAGATGGCATTATGAAGGTCGCAGATTTCGTAAGTGGTTTGCTCGATTTTAGATCAGTAGCTCGAGTTTCTGGAGTCTTGCGAATGCGGGGCTATGCCAGCGCCTGGCCTGGCTGAGACTGAGAATGCTGACAAACCGAGTAGCCTTCAGAATGTGGATGTTCGTCTGGTCAGTTAATCACAACATCCACGATGTGGGACACGTGTGGAATGTTTGTTGAGTAGTTGATTTGGACAACATCGAACAGAATAAAGCCGCTGAAGCCGATACTGCGCTCGGTTTTGAACTGGTACTGGTCCATGCGAATGACTAGTATCGATGAAGTACTCTGCATCAGTCGTATTCTATATGGAGCTGCTTTGGGCAATTTTGGCGGTGGCTTGTTCACCTGGCTCGCCGACTTTTTGCCTCAGATTTGGTAGTCTCGAGGAGAAACCTCGTGAAGGCTTCGCGTATGTCCCTTCGTTTTGTAAACGATCGCGTATTATTTCGATATTGGTTATTTTTTTGTTAAACAATCGAGTATTATTATGAAATGCGAATAAGGAACAGGTATTTTGACAATTGATTAGAATCATAGGGTCTTTGGCTGGAGTGTTCAGTCTACAGATTGAATTATCTCCTTTTTAAATGATATAGGCCCGAAATCGATGCACCATGTAATCTCCATTTCGTGTCTCAAGTCCGGTTTGGTTTCATGTGTGGTCAACATTCTTGTCGCTATTGTCAGCTATCTATTCTTTGCGGTTTTCCCAACTCTGCGTGATCTGTTCGGTTTTTAAGTCACTACGGTTATTTGATTTCATATTCGCTTAGAGAGGCAGAAGATTGCTATTCTAGCGTCTATTTATACTAAACTATGTATAATATTTACAGGAAACTTACTTAAAAAGCCGCATTAAAGTCAATGGCAAGACCAAGAACCTCGGCAAAGACATCACAGTGTATAAGGAGAAAAACAAAGTGATCATCATTGCGAACATCCCGTTCTCGAAAAGGTATGTTGTGAACGGATGGATTGATTCAGCGACTCTTACCCTCTTAAACTGTTGTCCCACGTGTATTCAACCAAATGTTTCCACATATTCTTGCGGCACGATCTTCGATCCGCCTTGTAGAGCGTACTTACTAACATGTGCCATATACTTAAGTACATTACCATTAGTAAGCCATAGATGCCTTTTTGTCATATTATATCAATAGTAAGGTGATACGCGTTAAGAAGCGTGGCTTGTTACGACCGAGTTGTGCTTCCTTGATGCTAAAGAATAGTTTTTGGTTTCTTCTGAAGAGAGTTCTCACTATGCGATCGCTATTCGAAATAGAATTGCTTCTCCTTCGCCACGGTCCTCGGGCTCCACAGGTCCAGAGACTGCCTAATATTATATTGGGAGTACAATGATGCTTTCGAGGAAGCCAGCCTTGGGCTAGAGCAAAGGCCGGTGCCGAAACGTTTGCTACATATATTAATTTCACTCGGTCAGATATTAGTAGAAAACTATAGTCTTCTTAATCGAATGTTGTCATTGATTCAAACTGAAACATGCTTATCCTAAAGTAATTTCGATCTTTTGTGTTTTCAGGTATTTAAAGTACTTGACGAAGAAGTACTTAAAGAAGAACAACCTTCGGGATTGGCTGCGAGTGGTAGCTGCGGCAAAGGATGGCTTTGAACTTCGGTACTATCAGATAAACAATGTAGATGATGATGATGATGATGATGATGAAGAGGACGAGTAAGGCCTTGGTCTCCGTTCGCTGCAACGACGTAAATCGACATCCGCGAACATGTCTTTTTGTAACGTAATAAAACAAGTTTGTCGGCAGATTATCGTTGACGTCATACGTTTCCATTTAACTGTTAATGATAATTGGATGGGTAGGCAATAATAGATAGGCGCATATTGGAGCAACTAACCGGTAGATTATAAAGCTTTTTCTGGAGTGATTACACACTAAGACTTGTTAGGTTCTTTAAGAGACGCTTGGTAGCTTCCATAAGAGACGCTTTAATTCAAATGCTAATTATTGAAAGCTTTAGCTTTGTGTCTATGATGTATCACAAAAGTGGACAAAGGGTTATTACATAAAAAAAATAATTATCATAAATGGGGCACACATGGTGCTCATAGCTAAAAATAGGTCAACAAAGACTCATGTTGTACACGGGCAAATTCGTGCATTATCATAGACGTGAAATGAAAATAGCTGCTTGCAAATAAAAAAGTTTTCATTATTTTGATGGATTTAGGTGTTTCAAGGGCTATGGCAGGTCTGTTAGGGTTTTAGGCACAAGCTTTAATCCTCGAAATATGACAGTCAGTAATTATACAATTGTCGTCCTATAGTATATTTATTCTTTATGCAAATATTATTGTTATCGATTATTGATCGAGTCTGGCCACTTCATCGGCATATTTTTTTTGAAGTAATACAAGAACATATTTCTATTTGCTTCGGCATTAGAAGGCTAAATATAGAACTTGTGATTGAGAGAGTTTACGGCATAAAGGAAAAATCGCCTCCTGCATTACGTTATTTAATTTTTCTTTAAAGTGTAAGACTGACTATTTACTCGCCGATTTCTCTAATCTTCGTAAGATTTCTTTGTTTGCCTTCCAGCAAACTGAAATTATCAAACGGACAGAGCCACAAAGAAAGTGATGAATATAGCGTGTTCTGCTATTAATTTCGCAGTCAACCAGTACAAGAAACAGCTTTGGTCCGATCATCCAATTCGTTACGTAGCTTCAGCTGAAAAAGGATTACGAGTTTCTCACTAAAGCGCTCGACTGCTACTAGATATTTTGTTAGGCTGTTACATAAGTAACATAGGACAACTTTTGAACTAACTGAGCTTGAATAACGATTTTTTATTATTTGTTGAAGGCACTCTTTTTATACTTCACACACTTGCCCCAGTGCTTTTGTGGTTTCTAAAAGACCGTATACCTACAATTCACGTTCTCAATCGATAGCTTTTTAAAGTAAATTGATATTGAAATATATTTGTCTACCAGTTGCTTTTCTTCGGATGGAAAGCCTTATAGTTAACACAGGCGTTGGATATTCGTTCATGCAATTCAAGAAGTAATTGAAGTACGGCGATGGGGTCTGGCGTTACTATTAAATAGCGCATTGTGTGGAAGTAGACTCTGTGGTTCATGCCAACGGTCCATGAGTTTTTTGAGGAACTAGGGATAGCGGCGGAAATTTTCAGCGAGTATCTCATGGTAGCCGATGCCCTTGTAAGTATTTCCATTACCTTAAGTTCGAAATTACTCGACATTCCTACCGAACTCAGTTTTTCTCAGGCGACGTCGTACTCTCGCCTAGCCCTTCTTCGACTGGCGGTAGATATTGAACCCTACTTTATCTATGGCAGCCGTATGCCCCACGCGAATTTTTTTTGTTGATTAAATCGCTGCAAACTGCACGTGGAATAATCTACGTACACTTCTAATGGGCTTATGTTCAATTCATAGGTGACCCATTTTTTACTCTCTTTCCAGTATTTGGGTCATAATTCTGTAATACACTATATGTGATATGCCTGTTTTAGCTAATAGAGCCCTTAAAAGCTCTACTTTCGTAAAAAGCTTGCTCGACTGCAGCAATGCGCTCTTGTCATTCGGACCTTGATATTTGGTCACCCCTTGCCCAATCTTCAATACTCCAATTTCAGTTCTTGAAACCTTTGTGCCGTTTACTTATTATATATTCGCTCAATGAATTTCTCAATGAATTTCTGCAGCATTAGGAGGACCTTCGAAAAACAAAAACTTGCCCACTGAATGTTGATTTTTGGAACTGAAAGGTATTGTCTTTTCTAAACTTATTTTTTGTAACATAAGCTCAACCGGTTTTACACATACGTTTCTAGAAGGTTGGAGAATTTACTAGCTAAATGTCGTCTGCTAGCAGCGCGTAGTTCAAAAGTTTTTCAATTTCGAAGCCCGCCACTTCGTCATTCGCTTGTAACAGCTTAACATGTGACCTAGGTATTTTTCAGTGTGGAATGTCAAGGGTTAAAAGAGAATTCAGTGACCTAAACAATATCAGCAAGTAACGTTAAAGTGAGTGGATGCTGTTTCACACTAGCCGGACAAAAGCGTTTCGTTTATTTACTTGCACTAATTATCTACGTAAGTCGTACCGAATTGCTGTTAACGGACCTTTTTTATTGTGAAATTTAATCACCAATACTCATTATAAAAAAATGCGGATATTTTCGATGGTGAAATGCACCTGCCACATGAACAGGACCTGCACGAATAATTCATCTGATTAGCATTATCTGAAGAATATTAGGTAGAGCTTTTTTTTTTGTTACTGTTACTGCCATACAACTGATGGATATAGCTAAAAAGCTAATTGTTTCTGGGCTAAAATAAAACCTAAGCGAAGCCAAACGTTTGAGGCTTCAATAAATTCAAGCGTTTCAGTGTCAATCAAATTTGCCATAAAGCTTCAAGATATTAGGTGTCTTCAGCCGTTGCTGGTCCTAAATCATTGTTGTTGTTTAAGTGCACGATTGCATAGTTGGCGCACATACAATAGACTTAGGATGCAATAACTGTAAGAAAATAAAATAAAGGGTCGCCAACGTCCCTAATATATTCATTGTTAATTAAAATCTAATCAAGCTATCTTCACATCGAGCACGCATATAATCGTTGTGAAACATGTCGCAAATCAAGCACGCGAATCGTGTTGTTTTGAACAGGGATGTCAAGCTAAAATCATATAAAAAACAACATATATTGTTCATTGATAAATCAAGAACAAACTTAGGCGTGCTCAAAATCAGTTAATTTACGACAATTTAAGTTGCCAACTGAAGGCCAATGGTGGGCTGAGATAACGTGGTTGCGCAGAAAAAAAATGGTCAAATGCCGAACTTCTACCTAAATCGGTCCACCGAGTCATGATTAACTTGTCATACAATATATCTGCACAATTGTAATCTCCCTAAAATTAAAAATAAAATCAGGGTTTTATAGGATTACCGACTCAAGGGATGTTGGCCCCATTAGTCGGAACTTCCGTGAAAATGTATAATAAAAGTAGTTGTTCTGCGGAAGTTCTTTGCAATTATTTTTTTGTAAGTGTCGGGTTTCTGTCAGCGCCGCGCCTTTTAATATTTACAAAACGGTACAGACAACTAGCTTAGAACTAAAATAATCAATCCCGTATTGACTATAGGGTGTTCCAACTTTATAATTCGATATGACTTGACTGGTAGATACCTTTGTAGAAATCTGCTTTGATTCTGCGGTGCCTCATATTTACAGAAAGTTTTTGCAAAATCGACTCCTTGGAATCTCGTTCAGTGAATGTAGATCCATGCAGTTTTTCTTTACACAGGATGTATTGATTTTCTGTAGTTGGGGATATTTTTGAATTAGATCTATTTCACTGAGATATAAAGCTCTAGTGTGATCTCCATGAATGCATCGGCGAATTCCTAAAGCGATGAACTATCTGTAAAACACCGACAATATACATTAATAGCGCCGTGAAATTTTAGACATACCTGGAATCATCGATAATGCGTTTTTTTTTTTAAATGTGGACTCAATGGACTGCTTAAATGGCGGAACCAAAAAAAGGCGGCGGGAATCGGTAGCTCAAGCTTCGCCAACGACATAGTACTCGACGAGTATGATTAAATAGGTAAATAAACGAGTTTCCTGAAGTCTCCACAATTGATCGCCGTGCTTCATGTAATACACTCAAATTATAAACTTGTATTTATTCAATATAAGCGTGCAATAGTTTGTAGCCTGCGGTACTTCTCTTCAATAATCATTATCATCAACGAAAAACTGTTTCACGGGCCAAGAGATCTGCTTAGACCGGTGGTATCTCGAAGCTTTAAGTGCGGCAGATGGTAAGAGAAGGTGCGACGCTTAGTAAGCGGAGTTTAACTGTCAGTCCAAATAATCGAGATAATTAACGATGGCTATATTATGATTCGAAATCTAATTGAACACTATGGTGGACCATACGCAATTAGTTCGAATTACAAAAAATAATTAGACAACAAACCTCTGTTAAGTTTAATTTTTATTTGAAGTTGTGCTGATGATAGTCTGGCAGTGCAAAACCGGGCAGATGCATTAAAATTTATTACTCGAGTTCTCTGAATTCATTTCAGGTGACTGATGATGTATGTGGTTTGTCATTGTTATAAGGGGAGAAAACGCATTTTCTATTTACTGATTTTAATTCATTTTTATAAATGACTTATTAACAGTAGAAATCCGAATCAATGGTTCTGCCAGGCGGCAGTAACTCATAAGCGCCAATCCCTTGCCAGTCTCACCCAATACATAACATTGCTTCCTTTGGCGATAGTCTGGGTTTTGCCACAGATTTCAAAGCAGTCTTTTTTTATATGCAATTTATTTTGTCATGTGATCAATTGCTTTGGAATTAACCCGATTTAGTTGTGTTGCAGATGGAAACACGATCAAATAGATTATTCCTATCAATTCGTGTGGCACCCAAACATTAAGCGCTTTTTCTAATCAGTTTTTCTAAATTGGCCTAAAACTGTTTTGTGGTAGACGCTTAATATCTTGGCAATATCATGGGTATCCACGTGGTGGTCTCTTTCAGCTTTCGTACTAATTTTATCCGTAACTGATTGATAACGAGCATCATCTTTTACGTCCAGAGCGAAAGCGACATAACTATCTTTAGGTAGTTTCTTCCGATAACGCATCTTCACCACAATAAGTGTCTTTTTCACCGGCCTGGGCAGCATTTATCCCTTTATCGTGGCAAAATTATAAAATGTATCGAATTTTTGCGAAAACTTAATGCGCTTTATCGTAAGTTCGAGGAAATGTATTCGAATAGTTATCGACTTAAAAAAAATCATCCTGGTATATAAATCGTTTCCGACAGAATTCCATTAAAAGCAACTATATACGTGTGCTACAGAAATAAAGTTTGACCCAAGGTAATTTCACGGCCAACCCGTTCGCGACGAAAGGGTCACTAACCTGCCTGCGTCCATCTTTCAAAAATTGAATGACATTTCATTGTTATTTTGCTATTTAGCTTTTTTTCCAGGGAGAAATTACTGCTTGGATCGTTTGCCTGTTCTGATTGAGCATTCATAGATTCACGCTTGCAACACACATTTACGCAACTGGTGAAGAGCACGAACCAACGAAAATGAGACCAGTTCAGAAGAAGCAAACTGAAGAAAGGTATCTCACGAAGGAGCCGATTTAACATTGAATGTGAATAAACACCCGTTCTTTCTGATAATTTAGCCGATATATATGAATGGTGCATTAGATATTGCCGAAATCTGTCACACAGCTGTCGTGTATACGCGACGAGACGTCAACAATCCACAGCATCAAACAGTGATTGTAATAATAATAATAATAATAATAATAATAGATGTTAACATAATCGCTAAGTCGCTGTGGCCGCCATTATACGGCCATAAAATGCTAATATAAAAATTGTCTCGTAGTTTGTTTTTTTAAACGAATCTCGTAAGTCGTATGTGCTTTTGTATTGGAGTTTGGACGGGGAGCGACCCAGAATGAATGGCCAGACTAGAATGGCGCTAAAGGCCAGAGTCACGCAACTGATCGAACTCTGCGTGATTGAACTGTGATAAGCAGCCAGCTCTCAATAGCAGTACACGTTTCAGTGCGAACTCGTTTGTGTACGTGTAGTGCTGTTCTGATAGATCGTTGCGATGTAGTTTTTTAAACAGTAGCTAGTCTAAATAGAAACAGGGTGTATACATGCTACTTTAAGTGTTCTCCGATAACGCTAAAGAGGTGTGACGTGTAACGATCTTATCATACGATATTGTTAAGGTGGCAGGTTGTCGTACATAGAAAAAACACATAATATTAGTAATAACATTGTATTATATATTCAACTGAGGAAATAAATTGCTGGCCCCACAGCCATTTGTATAAACTTACTTAATAAAAAGGTACAGTTAGTTAATTCAAAAGTTAATTCAAAAAGATAAGCGCACATTTCCGTTGCCTCATAAACATATGTGTTACAATTGTAAACTGACGTTGCTTAATACTCCACAGCTATATACAAATAATTTACGTAAGACAATTAAAATGAGTAAGATAATATTTTGAAAAAATCTTCCTATATGAGTACTCCTTTACCATCACTGACACGCCGCCTAATCATATAAAAAGCCTAAACTAGCGAAATATAAACAACTACGCAACTATAATCAATACGATCCGCCCACCAACAATCAATTCAGAAATCGAGCCAGAACTATACTATAATCTATAAAATCGTTGTAGCTGTAAACAAGTAAAATCAATACATTTTTTAGCTATAGCAGTCGCAATGGATTGATACAAAAATGTAATGCAAGTATTTCTAGTAACTATATTGTAAGATGTCTATGAGTAATTCAAATGTTTATGTTTCTCATGAGAAAAACTGCAAAAGGTATGAGGAAAAACGTCAGTCGCACCAATATATTTGAATCACGCCAGAGACATGCACAAGACCTTTTAGCCTCTAGACAGTAGAAAACAAATTTATGGACATCGGAATGTATAGGAAAGATACAGGCCGCCTGTATCCTCTTTCAGGATATCATCTTTGCTATGGAAACTGACTGTACTTTTCTAGGATATCGCATCTTTACCACAACGTTAGTGGAATTCGATATATCTTATACGCTAAGAAAGACATATGTGTAAATGTTACCTATTAAAAGGACGCTACTGTTTCAAGCTTATCACTGCTGGATATACTGTTTTCTGTGAATCATTTTAGATGGGGGTTTCCTTTCCGAGCTGGCTTACCTAAAATCTTTGCAATGCGTATGCCAATTTAAGCAGACTTAATACAGAATAAGCTTAGAGACCTTTCCACTAACTGTCTTAGCTAATTATTTGGATTGATTTCAAGCACAGATGCGTAATTCAGACCTTGAATTTCGTTTAGCCAAATACGTTAAAAAGCATGACACTGTCAAACGGTATAAAGGGTTGAGACCAGGCATATCGAATATTTAGTGGATCATCTGAAAATCTATCCTGTAAGCTGCAACATCGCGCCTTTATAATTCTTATCAGTTCATCGGAAGCATGTAAGGACGATATTCAGTACTATCAGCGAATAGGACCACCCAAAAGCTTCAAGGGGATTTACCGAATTATACAACATAGCCAAGTGTGTCGTTTTTGCCCAATTTTGACAGCCGATTTCACGACGACTTCGGCTTACGTCTCGTTCATAAGATATCACAGCTCGCACCAACTCCGTTGATGCGTCTATTCGCCGTCATAAAGGTATTGTGCCCAAGTTCTATTATTAGTAAAAGCTATTTCAAGTCTTAGCAAAGCATTTGAACCGCCAGCCACTGATGAAATTCAAATTTCTTCTTCTTCTTTATTTTTGTTTTTAATTAGACGGCGCTGCTTGCTAGTTTATACGTCGAATACTATCGATTTTTTTTTAATAGTTAGCAGAATATGATTTCTGACAACATCTGCCAATTTACAAATGAAATCAATTACAATCTAACTTTAACAGATCTTCGCTCATTTTAACAAACCTACGCGCCCAACACATTCTAACCCGACAAGCATAAGACGCCATAGAATACTGAAAACATTTATCGCTTAATTCCATTATATATCTAGACATCTGTAGTTTAGACTTTACAGAGGAAGTTTTCTTTAACATTTCAGTTTATTTTAATTAAGTGGCATAGTAGTAATAAGAAATTTATCCTTGCTGTGACTTCGAGTTCATCCAACGCAATATGACACATACACTATACAGCTTTCGTAGAAATGATAAGCCAAATGAAATACCTTCCAGCTTAAGTAAAATGAACGAACCGTTAGAATAAAACCACCTCACTGACGGCTAGTAACCTGAAAAGCACTTCTTTCTCCAGACATATATACTGAATGCTCCCTACAACCGAGCGAGAGATGTTACGGTTGCTTGCGATTAACGCTATATCTGTGGTCCGTGAAACCATATTCAGCCACACACATGGCGTAAATGTAAACTGGTGTTCATTCTGTGTGCTGTGAGTAGTGCCATTTACCATGGTTTTCTGATCCTGTTTACCGTATTATCTATGGTAGTTCCAAAGTGCAGCTGTTCACTAACTATTTGAAGAAAGGCGATGTATATGCCGAAACAAGCATTGGTCGCACATGTCCTGATCGATTCCCCGTTAGAAAAACATACATGTTGAGTATAAGCGCGACACAATTAATGGAAGCCCCCAACTAAGCGGCAAAATAGACTACGGTGGCACGAAAATCTACCACGCTAAGCCTATCATTACTTTGGTTGTATTGCTTGTCAATATCGACCTATAATGCGATGGGTAACATTCTATTACATGCTACGTTCTGCTGAAATTGAGCCTGTGCAATACCTATGATAGAGAATGCTTTTGATAAAAATGCTCCCGTCCTGGAGGCTGCCTACTGTTGTATCCTTGGAATCATGAGGGTGGTTCGTAAGTGCTATATATCGAGTTTAACGTGGACAGAATTCACATCAGATACATGAATTCATCAAAAAAAAAAGAAAACTGCTTTGCTAAACTAAACTAAAAGTAAATATGAACTTGTCGTTTATAAATTTTAACGCAATTCATCCTTTCAAGAACTGGATATTTCGCGATATTGAGGACTATCTTAATGCTAAAGTGTGAAGTCTTGAAACTCCATTTCTTCGTAACTCAATAGGTTTTCTCGAGTCGGCGCAGAATTCGGTGTGAATGCAGATGTATGCAAACGCAGGTAGCGCTTAGTCGATGAGTGTAATCTTCACTCGATACCGGCTTGAAGACCGTTATTGTTACACACAGATATAACAGATTTAATTATTTTCGTAAATCCCAGCCAACCGAATATTGGACTTAGACATCTTGGATTGTCTAACGACCATTCCGATTAAAATAGTAAGCACTACAGAATAGCTGTGAAGTAGCTTATGAGAAAGCCTCGCGTTGTGTCTATACGAATGTTTATATGCGAATATATACTTAATACCAAAGGTACACTAACTGTAAAAGCGATTCTATCCAAAGACACTTTACTGCGGACCACTTTGGGTTCATACACAACGCTTAGTCTATGTTCGTGTATCACATACGACTGTTGTGAGCTAACGATAACAAGGAGCCAGGTCTTTTAGTTGTTTTCCTTACCTAGACAACCAATTTTTCCATCCTTCTATTCACCTAACAAATGCTTTCCATGAGCAGTGCTAATGGCATAAATTGCTAAAGAACATTTAGCATAATCATAATATTTGCTCACGCGTGATTGAAATGGAGGTGGGATTACCGATGAACTTATTGATCGATGTAATCATAATTACCGTGGAAAAGATTTTATCTTCGCGTCATCCCTGGAAATACTGAAAGCACTAGGATTTTTTTAGATTGACGGATAAATCCTTCATCTGAATCTGGCCCTTTCCGACTCTTCAAGGGAAAGTTAAGGCGCTTGATCTGGCGGATAAGTCACTGTCTTAAAGGTGAATTGGAATCATCTGGTAGAACGTAACAACTGCACCTATGCATGGAAGCTCTTCAATATTGTATCGGTTACTGGCACAGCGTAAAGTTAAATCCTGTCTTGTGCTGAATCTGTGAACAAAATCTAAGACTTTCAACATTTTCTATACAGTAACTGAAAATTAGAAAAAGGCAGGTCTGTTCAAGAACCTAAATTACTTTCAAAAAACCTTATATCGAAAACGCAATTACGAATCTACTTGGGATTAGCACATTTAGCATTTCCTCTTTCTTGAGTTTGTGGTATCTTTCCAATAATAATTCAGACGATCTGGCTAGTCTACAGCAGACTAATCTGGTGAACGTTCTTTGATTACTGGATATATATAAAACCGATGCCGGCTCCTTTTAATACATTTGACGTGAAATGTGTCGTTTTTAAGTGCAATACTCTGGAATACAACAACCTTAATTTCGGAGGTGACTAGGGCATCGGACACAAAAATACAGTTAAACGGAAAACTCAGCACTTAGCGCACGTGGTAGCTGGACTGATTGATGTGATAGCTGGTCAATATTGATCGGAACTGTATATGGTTCGTTTAAATATTGTCTTTTTTTTTTTGCAAAACGTGAAATTGCGCAGAAATCGTTCGAGTATATTTTTTTGAATAAGGGGATTTGATGATGTAAGCTCGGCGTGTCAATGATCTTGATTCTTCGCTAAGGTCTCTTGTGGATGATTCCACACACAGCTCAGCGTATACTGTGACATTACTAACATGAATCTAATAAATGACTATAAATCTAAATAACGAATCTAGCTAAAGAATAACACTAGGTATGATTAAAATGTTTTAAACTAAAACACATGAAATTGGGTAAATTATCCAATTTAGATTGGTGAATTTAAGAACCATAGAATTCATGCTTCCTTGCTCCTCCACCGCGCACTCTGCCCAATAATCTTTATAATCGACAATGGTGTAATAAGGGAAAAAAACTACTATGAAAATATGTATATACTATCTAATCTTACACGAAATTAGTAGACGGGTACATTCGAACCCTAGATGTAAGAGGTATTACGTAAGAGTTTTTTAATTTGTGAAGTATGTAGGGAGGACAACGGCAATTTGCATTATACAGAGTACTAAGATAATTTATTTTCTTTCGTTTCAGATAAATGGCTCTCTTCATCTAGAAAAGGGCCGTAAGAACCTCTATCACGTCGTCCGCATTAAACCTCAGCTGTCAGGAGAAAATGTCATGGTTACCGTTTATTTGACAATTTCCTGACAACTTGCCGCCACGAGTTGCTGCTACTATTACATCTACCTAAAAGTGCGACGACAGAGCACCAATTTGGAAAATCGGAATGCTGTGATTATAGTGACATTGTTGTGTGACAGCCTACGAGGAGCTGAGGTTACATGTGTCTGCCTGCCTGTCGCCTCCCCTTCCCTGCACTTCCACTACCCCTCGCCCCCTAACTTCTTGATTTGGTAAAAAAAAAATTGCCATTGATTGTGACAGTATTGATACATCGGGACTATTTATCAGAAACTGCTTCTTTGCCACTGTGAAAGCTTACTGGAAGAGGAGATCTTACCTGGCTTTCGTCGATCAGTGGGAAGGGCTACGAAACACTCTCCGCTACGAAATTAAGCATGGCGTTATTATGTTCGCGACGGTTCTTGCTTTGGGCTATTTCGATAACGATGCTCGTAGCCATTGGTACGTATTGCCTCACGCGTACAATAATTTTCGTATCGCTGTACACACACGCTATGAAATAACATTTGGTTATAGAAGTGGCGTCTTTGTTTCTGATGCTATTTTTTTTTGCAAACCATTTGACGCATAGCCAACGTTAATTTTATATATACGATAGCCATCGAAGTATACACTGTCATCCAATATATGGCCTATTGAAACCAAACAATGCAGTTCTTTTTTGTTGTTGATCAAATTCTTAGCGTAAGTATAAACGTCGGTTTTTAGGAAAGTCAGGAAAGTCATCTATTTCTCGATTCATTTTGATGGGACGCAAACGATAAAACTAAGATGTTATGCAATATGTGAACTTCATAGAATTTTCATTAACACAAATTTACAACGAATATCTACAAGTTGACATTGGATTTATTTGGAACTAAACGAATTTTGATCGTACTTTTTGCTCTGTCCACTTGTGTTACATCGTAGACAAAAAAGGTTTTTTTTTTTTATTTTCTGTCTGTGGAATACATCTGTGGTGCATACCGTGGAATCTTATATTACCTAAAAAGTTACATCCGAAAATCATAATCATTATACCTCATAAACCTAATATATCTTGGAATACTCCTAGCTATAATCCAAACTGCAGTCAAGATATTCCGAGAAAAACGAGTCCACTAGATAGTCCATATTAATCCTTTACCAAAACTGACCCCGGCTATTGTAAGAATCGTTGAATTAGTGACGCGGCATATTTTGCTCAGTGGTATCTCCTGTTGGCAAACGCTGTGATGAAATTTCAGAACACTTCGTATTCTTAGCTTATTATTATTATTATCCTATTATCTTAGATCCTAGCAAACCTTATCAAACTGCCGCATGTAGCAATAATAGTATTTCTGCTGGCTATTTGCCCGCAGCGAACTCGTCTTGTATTTTGTTGCTAGCAAGTATTATGAGGATGAAGTAAATACCTGTTTTTGTTCTGAAAACATTTTCTGTCTGAGACTTTTCTGTCGAAAATGTTTTGTGGCATCGTTCTGTTAATGACACATCCGTGGCCGCTTATCATACATATGATTAAAATCAAAAATGTGAGATCTGTAGTTCGGACGGTCGTCTTCTATCCACATATTTAGAGTGTCTACGGACCATTCATTATTCCCTGTAGTTCGTTAGTTTCTAGAATTCTCTTCAGAATCATTAAGCATTTAGCTGATTTATCGATGTTGTCTCATATCATATTCTGCTTTACTTATCAAATTATAATGTTGTAGCGCACGTTTTACGCTAGCCTTGTATCATGATCTTCATGAAATACTAAAAAATAGATGAAAGGATTTTCCGCGAATGATGCCACTTGGACTGATGCTAATGGATCAAAAAAATCTTTAACGCAACTGCGGTTAAAAAGGGCCTTGTCTACGCTGATATGAATGTTTTATTAGTTAGCTAACGGAACAGATCGATTTTAACTTTTGGAGAAAAACGAAGGAAAGTGCTCCTGTCTCGTGTTTTGCAACTTGATCACTTCGTTCGACATCAAACGTTCTAGAAGTGGAAATTTAAGGATCAGGGTGTTAGTAGGTAGCTGGCCAGGAGGGATTCTATTCAGGGTCAAAAGTGGCATCTAATTGTATGGTTAAAGTTCAAGTAAGATGGCAGTATGTAATGTTATTTACCGAGTTGCTATAAATATAAATCTCAGTTCGTATGTAAGCGAAGGCTTACATGATACACGCCCGAGATCGTTTGACTATTGGGATCTGTAGATAAAATTTGATTGAATAATGCGTACCTGTAGTAGATATTTAAAAAGGGTAGATACCCTAGTTATGAACCCCACATTTGAATTTAGGTTCTCAAAGCACGGTATTATTAATCATCCATTGTCATACACTTAATTGTACTCTATATATACACAATCATATATATATGCCCGTATATATCCATATATTATTGTTAATATCTAATATACCTGATCAAGGAGATAACAGTAGTAATAATATATTATATCGATTGAAAACGATACCTAGGATTGCTGAACATGATTGGCTAACTCGAATGGTTTATGGGTGATGGATACTGAGTAATATACAGCCTAATTCCAGAGACGACCCCTTTTATTATACAGTATAATTACTATCAATAAAAAGTTATATGCCAATTAACTGCAGCAACGGTCAGCACAATGCGGATCAAATCGAACGTTTAAACGGTTGCGTGTAGTCACACAATAACTGATGATGTCATTGTAACTTTTCGATGGCAGTCTAGGTTCTTTCATCTTTCCTGAAACGTTGCCCAGGCATGACCTATCGGTATATGAATGGAGAATCATTAAGTTACTGCTGCGGTGCCAGTAGCGGCTTCTTTTTCAAAATATGACACCGTCAGGGTCAATTCAGTCAACTAATAGATAATGGATGCTATTGAACTGGTGCAGTATACGTTAGCATTGAACCTCCCCAGTGAAGTTCCCACGCACTAATCTTATCGAAATTTACTAGGCGGATTATATTTTGTCACTAACTATTAAAAGATTCTAAGTAAAATTCAATCTCTGAAGGCTTCGTAACTATTCGATGCTAGAGAGGTCGTCTAGATATTTGTAAAAATATACATAAATGTATATTTTTATAAATAGCAAATAATTTCCACTTGAGCAATTTAATTGAGGTAATTGAAGTGGCGAATCGCCATTAACTAAGACCTAACTAAACCTGAGCATCTGCACTTCAGTTAGCGCACACGCCCCCCCTCATACGTAAATGGAATTCTTACAGTGTGTGTCAAACTATATATTTATATGGTAATGTTGGATTGTATGGAATTTTCATCGCCCTAAAGGAAACTCTATTGTTAATGTACTACATTCATAATCTTTCAGCAACCGCCATTGCTTCTTTGACTCTAACTGGAGCCTTCTCAAAATCCATCGATGACCCTATACCGCAACAGGTTCGTTAGTAAACAGTTTCACTCATAACTAATAAAATTGCATTGGGTTATAATAACAGTAGTAATTGTGAACGTTACTATCAGTATACACGACGTACATGTGCACATTAAGTGAAATCAACCCGAGTTCTTTACCTTCTTGTTGACAATTCTGGCAAAATGGCTTTATGGTACATGAGTGTTGACAAGAGACTTAATCACAGGTCGATGTAGTGGAGAATGTAGTGGAGAAATGAAATAACAGCGCTCCGGCTACAAGAAGTAAAACGTGTTTACCCTTAATCATACATACAGTGAAAGTTTTTTTTCAAATAGTTCATTATCCAAGATAATAACAAAAAAAAAAGTTGAAAGAAAACTTCGGAACTTTTTACGTTTTCCTTATTAAAGTACTAGTGAAAATTGATAGTCCTCATTGACGTGTTGGGGGTTGATACATGAACCGTAATCACTGGGTTGTTTGATATATTTGTTGTTTAATCCAAAGCTATATTGGAACAGGCTGTACTCACTGAGAATTGACTTTATCCATATATTTCCTGACTATGCATTAATTCTATAAGACAAACGTTTAGCGCTTTCATTCGTTGGTTTAGCCAACTCGTTTAACTGTGCAAGCTAAATTAAATCCATTGAGCTATTATTAGACCACTAGGTTTCAACGTTGTCCTACTATTTTGTCGTCTGCAGGTAAATCGCGACCCCGAAGGGTATACACTCGAGCATGTGACCATTCTACATCGACATGGATTGCGAGCGCCAGCTCAACTTTCCAATTGGAGCACTGCTGATGACTATCCTATGGGTGAGCAAATCTCTATCTTTTTATAGCAGTTTATTGGGTCGAATAGAGTGAATAACATAAGCTTATATAATTCAATAAATTCAAATTATGCAACATACTTGCGAAATGCGATAGAGACCACCACACTGGGATATCCTCACATTTTCAATGATAAAACGGGCTTGCCAGAGTATTCATAGCAGTTTTGGCTATCTTCGTAGCTGTATAATGTACCTGAGAAAAGAATTAAAGCTTCAAGCTTTTTAGCATGTCTAAGGCCATTTCTACTGTCGTCATGCAATGGCCCGATAGGTGACAGACTTTACCTAGCACACAGAGCCACCTTTATCACATAATAAGAGATACATATTTTGCTCTCATTTAAAACAGGAATCGGCTTTTTAACGAAAAAGGGAAAGCAAGGTTCTGCTTTTGTTGGACGCGTATTTCGCCGTTTTTACCGGGATTTTCTTACATATTCTCCCCACGAGGTCTGGGCTCGTAGCTCGACCTATAAACGATGCTTCGAAACCGAGCACATCCTTCTTGGTTAGTATCAGAAAGAAACTCGAGTATTTGCTCTTTTCATTTGAATACGCACGGCTACTCTGACCAATGACAGTGGATACTTCTCGTATAATTTGAAAACGGTGGTCACAGTCTCCGCAGTCTAGCTAACCATAAAGAAGGCTCCAAAGCTAAAATGTATTTTCAGTCAAATTAAAAACAGCAATTTGGTATATCTAACCGAATTGATTTCTCAAAAATCAGGTACAATGTACCCGCCACATGGAGATTGGGACTTCGGTTTTCCTGTTCAGCCGATAGCTATAATAATGGTACCCCAGGGAAATGACGTGCTCATCGAATCCTGTAAAGCGGAAGTCCTTCCCGACTTTAAGAAAGTATCAAATCGCTCACATTTGTCTCAACAGAACAACAATTATTTCTGCACTGCCTTATTAATTTTGCAGACATTGATTACCTGATCACAGCTTCAAAAATCAAAACTCACAGATTGAAGATTATTTGCACACATACGGGAAGATTTTTTGTCAAATCTTCCCGTATGTGTGCTTTTGAACTATGATTCACATATTTCGAACATATATTCGGAGAAACTTCATAGGGAGCAAGGTTAACTTTAATCTATTGTTATATGAAAACGTGAATGCTTAATATTGCAGGCACATCCATGATGAAACAGATGAAGCGCTTGTTAAGGACGGGTTTGCTTCAGCTGGCGGTAAGCAGCAAAAGCTTGCTTTAGAAGCAAAATAATCAAATTCATTAATCGTAGACTTACAGAAGCTACCTTGGATGTTAAATATTGAAAAAATTAATGCAATGATACGATCCTCTCGTTGTTTTGCTTCCATCAAGTTTATGAGCTTTAAAGAAGCGAACCGCAAAATTGTTAAAAGGCCTACTGATCGAGTCCCATGGGCTGTTGTATAGTGTATGAAACATTAGAACTTAACATTGCCTAAACGCCTCTATAGGTACGCTTTTAAAAGAATTTCTCAAACCTTTTTAAGCTCGAACTTTAATGCATATAAGAAACCTTATTGGTGCGTAGTGAAGACGTAAATTACACACCAACCCGTATACTTATTCGAAGATGTTTCTAAATTAGAATGATGCAAACCAGTATATCTACTTTTATATTTCTCCAGATTTCATGGCTTGGATTAGTGAAGTTTCTGGGTACTCTTCTAATAATTCTTCATTTTACGAGCCTATTATCGATGCACTGTATGCCCAGAAATACAATGAACTTCCCATTCCTAAATGGGCGGAATCGAAGTGGAGTTCTATGGACTGGGCCATGCGCAGGTGTGTAGAATACTGAACCTTTTCAAGATTTAAGACGATCACAAAACAAAGGGTCCTCACTAATATGGGACCGACATGTTTCATAAAATCTACCTCATCTCTCAAATGTATGTTGCTGTTATAGTCACGAGCATAATCATGTTATTTGTAGACCAAATCCCCATTTTGGACACCATTACCTTACCTACATGTCGGTCAAGTGCTTTGAACAGAAAGGCAAGCCGATGTAGACATGGATATATTGTATTAGATGTTGTTTTTATGTTATGCATTGTATAATAGTATGTAGACTAATTTGTAATGAATTAGATGTGTATGTTTCGGCGTAAATTTGTAGGTTGAGCTACGATTACTGGATTAATTTCATTCCTTACTACGGGCAATACATGGGCAAGACGGTGAGTTAAATTATATCTACCCTGAAGCTTTGTAGGTAAAGTTTGTTTAATTCATGTTGTTCGCGTCTGATTTGCAGACTTACTTATACAGTTTAGTTTTTGCGCTCCCTATATAAAAGTTATGAGTTTTTCATAAGTGCGGACTATTTCATTGATCAAAAAAGCGTCTTATCTGACATTGGCGTATGATTGAGTATGTTCCGATTTAGATTGCTGAGCGTATGACGGCGGCAGCGAACAAGTCGATCAACGAACGTCTTTCGATTATGTCTTACCATGATACAACTATTCAGGTGAATATTAATATCGTACGATATTGTGCGTCTTGTGCGTACTTCGCCATGTTCGAATGGCTTTCGATATTATTTATTATAGATAAAAGTGTCGCTGCCAGTAATGGTACGACTTCTTATTTCGAAAAATTAAACTGTATAGACAAGACGGACATGCTGATGCTACGAAACATTTTTACTGTATTTAGAATCAATTCTTTTTACTATCGCATTGCTGCTATGTCCCCTTTAGAGGTATGGTAAAGAAATAATTACGTTCTTATTCGCTTCAATTAAGTAGTCTGTGTAACATCAATTAATTCTTCTTATTTTAGATAATCTGTGTGTCAGAGTAAGGTCTAGGTTTTCTCTAATTTCCTTTCTAGTTTGATTGAAAATCTGAGAAGATTGGCTTTTAGCACAGATGATTAGATGTTCAACATCAAGATAATTTGGTGTGCAATAGCCTAATGTCATATTTGAAATTGCATGTTTCTGTTAATTCAGGCTCTGATGAGTGCTTTGCAACTTGAATATGTGCGCCTGTACCCATCTTTTCTTGGAGCGTTGCACTTTCAGCTCTACAAACGGAAGTCAGATGGTTTGTATACCATATAAACATTTTTTTCTTAGGCTAGGTCTAAGCTTCAAGCCACCAGGTCGTTATAGTCGAGTACGAATTAAGTCAGCAGGCTCGCAGCGCGTCACCTACTAAAAACTAGGAAAAGCTGTCAATCTTTGAGCTTTAAAAAATTAGGCCAAATTTCCCCCGTTCGTTTTCCGGTTCATTGATCAAAAAAAGGACAGTATGCCGGTTGAAGTATGTTTTGCAGAGAAAACAGTTCCCTTCTCTGTAGCGGATACGTCTAAGAGATCTTAGTCATTAGAACTTGTCTTCCTTCGGCTGTCTTTTTCGACCGCGCGAACGCACTAACTATTATAGCATGATGCACAACAAGTTCGAACGTCGGAGTCTCTTTTTTCTTGGATGATTTAATTCGTTTCGTGGATATCCTGAAAGGAGATCTGAAAATGCAACTCTCTAGGGTAAAGGTAACGACGGAGACCGCTTTATTTGTCCACATGGAGGTTCGGCGTAAGCAATGTTCATCACCCACTAAATATTTATTACGCCTCGTTTTTTTCCACCAGCAACAAAGCTGACGAAGGCGTTTCTCCCACCTGACTTAAACATCAGTTAAATGATAAATAAAAATAAAATATACATTACTATATCATAGTGTATATTGATTTGGACCATGATATATGGCCAGGTTTGTGTTATGAGAGAGTGGTCCGAGCGGGTCTGAACCAGGACTTTACCGGACAACCTAAACAACTTTTAGAGCAGAGGCATCGAACTCCGCTTTCGAAGATTTGCTTTCGCTAGGCACTGGCGCATATTTGTTTCTTCACATGTCCCTTAATGACAACTCCTTACGAATTAGTGTGAATGTCCGTTTTGTCGCCTGAAAGAATATGTGCGACGTGTGCAAAAAGCAGGTAGCATGAGCGCATAGTTCAGGACTGCCTGCAGTCGAGTATATCCCATGTGCGAAGGAACCACAGGGCCTGAAGATGCATCCTCGAAGGCAATGTCCCGCTTGGACAACCTGATTCTAATATTTTTCCACCCGAGAAAACTCCTATGGGGCACAGAATGACGCTATGGCTGACACTTTGACTCCTCAACATATAACTCACTGAACCCATTCCTCTCGATGTGCTGTATTGAATGGGAAGCACATCGAGCTAGGGGCGTGCACCGACATACACAGACCGCACACCTGCCAAGCCGTTTTGCCTTCAAGCTATATGGAGTCATGGCTAACTTATTGGAAGAAGTTCATCAGTAAATGCTAACAACTAAAAACGTGCGGGACTATTTTATAACAATACAATGTTTCTCATTGGGCGTAGAAGATGGAAGTACAATGTTTGCTTTGAATGCTTTGCCAAACTAAGTAAGCATACGCACACGTAGAGCACACACGGGATGTTTTTTTTTTATTCTGGCCCTCCTACACAAGCTTAAAATATTGTAACGCTCAAAATATACTTGCCAACGTGTACCACTTTTATTCTATTTTATAAAGCAGTTAAATAAAATGGTAACTAAAATAGAAATATCTTTATCAGAATCTTGCTAGAGACAGACGTGTTATCCTTTTCTATGATTAACATTTTTGTACCATCTCTCAGGGGAACGCTTCGTCCGCACCATGTATCACCAAGGCTTCACCACTGAGGGCGAATACCGTAAAGCCGATGAGCTTAAGCTACCGGACTGCTCGTTTCCAGATTGTCCAGTTGGCAAATTTGTTGAACTTATAGGTAATATTTATCCAAACACCAGTCGTGAGATGTGCAGTCCTGTCAATAGAAAAGCTCTCCTGTAAGAATCAGTTTTCTGCAGATTTAACTAAAGTAAGATAGTCCTAGAACTTAGATAACACTGATGCGATGTTTGCATCAACAGCTAGCGGCATATTGTCTTGGGTGGACGAACTCCAGGCGCCAGCTCAAATAAACAGGAACAAAAAGCAAAAAGGTTTTTGCTATAACCAGAAACAAAATAGATATTGCGGTAATCTGTGAGGACACTTAGCAAAAACGAATAAGCACAAACTTTTATCGTGTACAAAAATAACTTATTTCATCAGCACATATTGTGCTCATAGTTTTTGTCGCTACCTTTGCTAAGGTTGGCTATTTAAGCTAACTAAAATGTAATTATTTTTCCATCAAAAACAATATACAATATATTATTTTTGTTATATAGTACATATAATTTAACATTACAGTCAATTACTCGAATAGTTAGAGAAATTTTTGACGAGCTAAGCAATAATGGAGTACTTATTTCTATAGCTAAAAATAGGTATTTCAGTGTGAAATGACCGATAGCGGCCGTTTCGCCTATGCAATAATACGATGGAAATTCGTTTTGAAGTGGTGTTCAATAGTTTTTTAGTGAATTTCTGATAAGTACCAATTGGAAATTTGGAGCCGATGGTTTAGCGTATAATCTGGTAAGACACATCTTCTTAAACTGATTATTGGAGAGAAATGTCGAAATCATTACTTTCATAAGTTACCAGTTTCCTGGAACTAATCAACAGGTTTTTACAAACTGAGCTGAAGTAACTGAATTGTCACGTGACCACATTAGGAGAATGTATTAAAACCAAACATTGTTAATAAAGTAAATTTCTACACAATTATAGGTAAAATCTAGCAGTTATATTTAAAATTAATAGAGATGCACAGCATGTAGCCTGATGTGTGATTGTACTTATGCATCACTCGTTACACATGTAATATGTGTTATATCATTGTTTGAACGTTTAGTCGATAAATCATGATTTATAGGAAAAAAAAATAGGAAAAAAATAGGAACTGAAGGCCACTTTGTTAATATGTCCAATTACAGAACTTTGAACTTATTGAGTTTTTTGACAACAACAAGAGCCAATAAGGCCTTTTTTCTGTAGCGTGCAATTTGGTGGTCATAGCAAGGAATATGCATTTAAAACGTGCAAAAGAAAAATCATCAGAGGTTAAAACTCGGGGCGCTACTGCTATGGCAAAATGTTATTCTGTATCGTGTATATACGGTAATACAGGAGTGAATGTACGAGTTTCGCGCGGCCGATCCGGGTATGGCGATCAAAACGACCTAAAGAAGGACTCGCTGCGTACAGAACTGCGTCATGCTTGTTTAGTAATGAAGAATGTTCCTATGCCCCACTAATTAATAAAATCCACATGAAATCTCCTTCGTTTACCGGTTTCATCTTAACAGAATACGTTTCCTAGTAGTCAGTTCTAACGTATCAGTACTGCCATAATCGATGATAACTTTTCTTCAAATATATAGGTTAGAAGGTAACACTGCAGCATGAAAGCAATAAGAATTATCAAGTGTAATGTAGCAAGTGTAATGGTTCCAACGTACTTTTTAATTCCGTGTACGAGCAAAGTGTTTCACGAAATTGTGGGTGCATCTTTACGTAAAGTCACTATTCTTTTGCTTCCACTATAACTTCATGAACCATTATAGTCAAAGTATGCGATAAAAAAACCAATTCCCGTTGCTTAGAAGTTCACTAATACAATTAGGATGATCTATTTAATTACGTATTTCCTGGTTTACTCACTACAAGGATCTTTAAATAATACCTTATATTATTTGACGGCTAGATGTTTCGCAGATACTTACGATAGTAATATTGCGAAGCTCAGTGCATTTTCTCTCTATACCCAGAAACACAGGTCATACTATCGCCATATTTTCGCAGATGAAACAATGAACTGTCACTAAAGTAAAAACAGCATTTCGCTGGAGGTCTTTTTTACTATAAAGATCATATATGGACTTCCGGAAAGGGTATTATTAGCCTATTGTACAAGATCAATAACTTATGTATGATTGGGTCGTTCTAGCACTTCAAGGGTCCTATAATGGAGATGACAAACCGAAGTGGCTGAGTGTTTAACACATCACGGAGCACTAAGGCATAACGTGAGTACTTGAATAGCGGGAATTGGTTGGAACATATATGGGACCGACATTGACCTAATGCTTTGTCTTTTTTCAGCAGCCAATAAACAGCTGCTCGCAGAAGCAGTACACTAAGTTATAAGGTCAACTCTAAAGAACTTTGCTGGATAAAATAACTGTGGCAATGACATAAGTCTGAGTAAGTAATGCTCCCTAGTTACTTGCTGCGTGTGGCGAGGGATGGATACGTGGCTTTTGAAGATTGATTCGAAAATAGGTTTTCCTTTCATCTAAACGGCTCTAAAATTTAAAGCAGCGGAAAAGAAAAATGGATATTGCTCAACAAAGACCGAAAAAAAAAACCATTTACCACATATTTAAGTCATTTACCAACAAATTTAAGACAATCATACGACGCAATAGAGATTTAGATAGAATGTACAGTTTGTATTTGGGCCAGCGTGGTAACATTCACGGGAGGACACCCAAAATGTTATGCATCGAGCCTGAAGGCAATTGTTATTCGATAGGACCGTCTAAAGTGAATCAGATGGAATGAGTTTCTACTCAATCCAGACCATGGCTCATTTGGAGACACGTATTAGCCTGAAGCTAGTATTTATTACCAAGCACCGCACGGCGACACGCGAACCGTGAATTCATACGCCACCGACTAACTGTCATGGTATATGTAACCTAGATTCTGTTTCAACTTGCCGACAGGTATCTGAAACAAGGATTGATGAGGGAGCGTGAAGGATTTAATAGCTGTATTTTATTACACATGCATATGAACCGGACAACTGCCAGGCCGATAGGCAGAAAATAAGTGATAAGTCCAGAATGCAAAAAACCTGAGTGTATCATAGGTAATTCATTATGCTGACGATAAATTTGGTTCGGTAGATCGATTCCATGAAACCATACTGTGTGACTATGTTGCATTCGACCAGCGGTTTCGGTATTGGCGACCACATGGTGTAATGATCGCTTAACTGTAATTTTTTTTTTCGAAGATTTAAAGTAAAAATGACATAATAAAAAAAAAGAAGAGTGGGTTCTACAAGAAAATCAAGTGGTCAAAGAGGTTGGCAGCCTACTGAATGTCAGAACATTATCACTCTTTCACCGACTCTTATTGGTAAACTTTTGACTCTCGAGTACAAAAAATGAACGGAAAACATCTTCCTGAAAACAATAAAATTAGGGTTCATTATTGAACCGCTAAACCCAACAGTAGACACAGCGGAATATTCTAGGAATTCCTCTTCGTCAGACGTTCAACACAGAAGATCGTTCTCAGTATGAACTGTGAGTTTATGAAATTAACATTCAATAGAACCTTCGTGGAAGCGCTTTTCAAAAATATTTAGTAATAAAAATACAAATTTAGTGGTGTTTGTTGTTGTTGAAATGGCTAGCTATTGTAGGGTAAGAATATAGAAGGATCATTTACCTTCAATACCATTTTAAGCTAGTTAATTTCCTATTAAAATGTATCGCTGCATTGCACTTATTGGTTTTGTTTGAATGGTAACAACCCGAAAACAGTCAACTTTTTCACATACTTCTATTTAACCTGAAAAACAAGGAAGTCTGAAGAGTCTTTTACAGCACATCTTAAAAAAGTATCAGGAAGACAATGGTAATAAGAGTCACTATTCAAAATTCTCGAGAGCTATGAGTGGATACCACAGTCAAACCTTATTAATCTGAAGTCGCGTCAATTGCCACTCATGGTATCCGAATCATTAGATCTAATGATTATAGATACTGCGTTTCTAATATCGGCTTTCTATAGTCGTGCTCCAACATCAAATCGCTCAATGTATCCATTAGTTGATACTTCGTTGCACGTTGAAGATATCTGCAAAACGTTTGAACTGCACAAAGCAAAATGATATTACATGAATTTTCATGGGGAGACGCAAGTTAGAAAAAAATGGATTGGATCATTTGTTCTTTAACTGACACCCATTGATTAATGATAATTCGGAACTCCTTAATAGAAACAATTGTCACATCCAGGCCTGCATTATACGGACTTCGATATTTAGTGGTTTAAGGAGTACGGACATACCATATACGAAATCGCAAGCGCATCCAAAATATTGTAAAGCTAAATTTTCTAGATATTATTTTAGGCGATGTAGTCGAATCAGCTCAGTCAATCAATCAGCCTCGCTAGCTCCAGTGTCTAAACGAAGTCAAAGCTTTCCCGGTGTGAACAAGCGCAAATATATGTATCTACTATATTTCATTAGGTATTGAGTAAGCTGACTCGCTGGCTGGATGAAGATTCGTAAAATAACGTCTCATTTGTTGAGTCTGCTAGTAGAAGCAAAGTAGCCATGAACTCGGGAGAAGTTAAACCTCGTTAACGAAAGCCTAGTTTACCGCCACTATTCTCATTGATGAAAATGGCCGACCCGTTTCGAAGCTAGTCAATACTTCATTAGCAGTCGTTCACTAATACCTGTAATATCACAATGAAGGATCTACAAAGAACAAGCAGTGAAAAGGTTAACGATAATAAATCGCAAAAATCCTTATTGAAGCCTAATGATAGATAAGCATCTCGTTCTTCGCTATGACCGTTGCATGGCTAATGTTTACTGAGGTATGCTAACATACTGAGGTGAATGTTGCATTTGCACTATGCTTTGCTAAAAATTCTATTAACACATATTATCAAACCAGTGGGCTTCGATAATTACTCGTTTCAGAAATTTTCTGCTTATTATCTTCGTTAAACTCATAGAAAATCTTCACACAGATCACGTTAAACATAAAAACCGATAACAACACAAGCGTCTCTAGGTTTTGATAGTTGATGATTGTAGAAAGGCGAAAAAGCTTGAAGAATTAGAGGTTTGTGATGACTCTACACATCGAAATGTCGTTTGGTGCAAACTTCGAGTGAATCAGTGCGAATAAATATAAAAATAGTGAGTGGACGCGTGTTTTCACTAAACGGCAAAATAACAAATACAATTGATGAGGCTTTTTTACAAGAATCCGGCTCTTGCTGTGTTTTTCAACTTCAATACTTATACCGGCCGATGCGATAAGCAGTAAATTAGAAGTTAAATTTCACAGAGCGAAGCTCAAACTAATCTTTTGATCGTTTTTTTCTGTCCTGTTATATGTCATCAATGTTGGAATTTACTCAATTAACATAACATTTAACATACAAAACAGGATTAACAGATATCCACAACACGTACGAACAAAGTACTACAGATAGCCACTTCCATGTACGTATATAGTTACCCAATATCAGGACTAGTTTTATTATGGGGGAACTCTGGAGGATTTTAATAATAGTGAATAGATAGGCATTCCATAGAGGTTAACTAGTTATTGGGTTCCCTCAACTAGGCAGTATCGAATATTAAGAAAACTAGTAAAGCAAATCAGTTTGCTTCTTTGTCCTACCATAGACGGTCGTGCTTGTAGCCTTTCGACCATTGAGGAAGAATGGGACAAGACGCTTGTGATATGAATGATATAAAAGCCGAAGGTCAGCGAGAGCAAAGTAGACTTCAAACCGTTTTGGAGAAACAACACCAGTAAACTTTTAATACCATGACGAATCGTAGACACATTGTTGCGTGAACAGCTGTTATATAGGAATGCTTTCTACGTCATAACTTATCACTGTGGGTGCGCTGTTCGATTCAATAAAAAGTTCGCATTAGCTACCCGGGCAGTTTTCTGCTGTTAGAAGGTTAGAGAAAAACATATAGCGACCTACCCAAAAGCATGTTCAACGCTGACTCTAATAATTGCCTCCTATATTATCTACGTGCCGTCCATTTTACGCTGCTTCAGGAATCGTCTCGTTTAGTTTCTGCCTACAACCACCGGAAGCGGGCCGCATCTGTTAGGCTACGCCATGTCCCTATCATCAGTGATGCATAAGTGAATAATTTGTTTATCTTTTTTAGCTTTCAGCTTCTGCCTAGGTTTGAACGTACCGATCAAACTGAAAACCTAACCAATCGGTATCATAACAACTCGCCATGCTGTAAATAGCAATTTCTGAACTCACTGAACCATTTACACGTCTGGGCCCTTTTCTACAAGCGCGACTAGAATTTTTGTTTATTCAGTCTTGATTTATAAGTGAAATACCTATTACATCATTATACATTGGTTTAAAACATTATGTACGAGTCAGTGTTGAACTGTGAAAAGGCTACAGAGGTTCTCAAATGTACTACCTCTCTAGCGCCGATGAAAGATCTCTTTTCTTTTTTTGAAAGATGAAAGAGTTACTGACATATTTGGTGACAGTTTCGAGTTGCGCTTGGCGCGCCGTAATGACAGACGCCCCTTTAGATAGTTTGCTATAGGCCAAGTTGAGGATATTTTGAAAAATTAACATTGTTGATAATCACCAATTTTTTATACGAAATTATAGCGAACACATTGAAGATTTATTTCCTTAATATGTAAATAGTTAAATTCCAAACACTATTTAAAACGACTCACTAGTTGTTAATGTAATAAAGCAATAGGGGTAGAATTGTTTACAATGTAAAGCTAAATAACAAGACACGTATAATTATTGCCCATATAAATCTAACTTCGATATATATATATATATATTTCCATAAGTCAACACAGCCATATAACAGAGATATTAAGTAGGCTTCATATCAGTGATCTGTTATATTAATAAGCGTTGCTTATTCGCATTTTAGAAATGCGTGAAAGAACTTTACACTTTCAAGGTTGGTCCACATTAAAAAAAAAAGATCTGAAATATCTAGGTAAGTGCCAACGACCAGAAAAGTAGTTGGAAGGGGAAACAACAAGTCCGAAATAAGCTAAAAATAAAATATTGCCCTGGCAGAATGAATTTCTGATAAAACATATCGTGGTCAAAAATTGCATGAAAATGACAAATTACACTGCGGAAAATACAATGTAGCTTTCCTACTTTCAGGCTAAACTCTACAATGCCTTTTGAATAAATCTTTCCACAATGATTTTTTGACGCAGTAGCTCAATTCTTACTGTTACCTGGCAGAATGCGTTTAAATAAAAACAAATGCAATTTTTTTTCAATGCATTACATGGACGATAGATTTCCTTTAAGCATGCTGCAACGAAAGTATTTTTTTTAATAGTAATTTTTTATTTTTTTTTTAATTTAATAATAAAAGAAAACGGTCCCTAACTGTATTATAGGAATCATAACTTACAATCGATTAAGCTAAAATTATATTTAAGAGAATTCAAACAAAATCTTAACAGGGTCATCTAGCCACGCTACCTAGTCATAAGAACACAGCCAAGACTGCAGAGAAAAGCATGTCGACCCGGCCCTTGTGGTTGAGGAATCCCCTTCTACACGCGTCTTTGCATCAGCGGTTGAATCGCCTCGATATAGCACGTCAAAATAAAAATACATCCATTCTGTTAGGAAAAAGAAGCTTTTCGATACGCTTGTTTAACTCTAATGATAATTTGAGTTTGACATTAGAGATCTGTGTTCGTAGAATGCATTTCTAACCCTAGAGAATAAATTTAGCACGGCTCACACTACTGTTCTACATATACTCGGATAGCACTTTTCGGTGTAAAAGCCAGTCAGCGGCCGCCAATTTAGCTGTACGTATTCAACTTGACTGAAAAGCAAAGATTGTCATTTGGACTGGGTTGAATTTTATTTTTATTTTATTTAAAGAATTTTATCAGCAATTTAATCTTAAATCAGACAGCAGTTTTTTTTTTTTTTTTATAACCTCCTTGAAGTGACTGTAACCAAATTAATAGCTATAAGGAAAATTGCAATCTAAAATTGCAAGGTTCTTCTAAAACATTAAAACTCCCACTTATTTGCTGTCTTTCGCAAGCAATACATCACGCATATAATAACCTAACTTAGGTAGAGATATTTCCACCGTTTTTAGCTATTAAATAATATTTCGTTTTTTCCTTACATATCTACTATGTTCTTTTTTTCCGTAATATCAAAAAGCAGCATTACAGTACTGCATGGCTCTAAAGGTTCTAATTTTTTTTTTGTTATTAATCATTTTAGATCCTTCCATGAAACCCACTTGCTGTACGGTTTTGGATGAGGTCGAAGGACCTAACGAAACAAAAAAGATTAAGTCACAACCTACAAATGATTCCAACAATGCATGCATAATTTCAACTACAACTACAAACATGGCTAAGTCTGTTGTAATGAATAAACCGATTCGGCGTGGAATGGTACAGTGTTTCGTCTGTGGCGATACCTTTACCAAGTCGTTCTTACTGCGAAAACATCGAGCAGAACAGTGTGGCATCCAATGTCTACATTGTAGCACCGTTGTTCTGGAGCCAAAAATGGAGCAGCACTTGTGGGTTTCCCATGGACTACCGGCTGGGCTTAAACGCACAGGGGATCCGTCAACAGGCCATGTCACAAAGGCGTTCATAATCCGCGATAAGACACCTAAACGACAGGAAGTCAGGCTTCACAGGCTTTCAGGTGTAGTTACCGAAGGGTACACTTGTACAGGCCGTAGAATCTTTGAGGAATCGAACGTTAGTCATACTGCTAAAGACAACCACTTCCAACAAAAACCCATCAAAATACTAACTAGCGCAAGAGTTGAACCTTTGTGTGCTTCCGTTGAGAAAGCTACTGACTTTCAGGCCGTTCTATCGCAGAGTTTTCCTTTTCAGGGCCAAGTCGACGTGAACGAAGTAGAAAAAGCAGCCAGTGATTCCGTAAGCATACACCTGTTCAGCGAATGCGAATCCAATACGACTCTTTTCCTCGAGCCGAATCGTGATGCACCTAAGCCCTTAGCAGCAGCAAAAATTACGTCGACTGGCGCTGCTGTTACTCTTCCGGGTAGGCACCCTTTAAAAAAACAACCACCGTGCGAACCTGAAGCTGAGGACGAACTTGGCTATGCGACGATGGTATCAGCAAGCGAACAGACATCTACCGTCGATCCTAGTAAACGAAAATTTATAACAGAAAGAAAGAAACGGATGGGCTGTGCACAACATCTTAAATCACGCGAAGAATCGCAATATCATTTGCTCACACATCCTGTCGAGACGACCTTTGGTGGTCAAGCACAACGCCGTCACGAGAAGTTACCAGTTAGGACAAATAGGATGAGAAGTAACAGCAACAACCGAAGCTTAGAAAAGCTAAGAAGATCAGTAACAGCTAGCAATATCGTTCACTCTATAGTAAATTGTGCCTGCGGAGCTCTATATAAGACCTCGCGAAACTTGGATAAACACATGGAACGATGTCCATGGGTGATAAAAGGTGATAAAAAGAGTATAGATAAAAGGACATTTACTTCGCTAACTGAGAATTGCACGAGCAGATCACTGACAACTTCAAGTGAAGCTGAAAAGCAGGCTAACATCTTCGTTATACGGACAGCTGGAACAAGTAGTGGCACTGAGCTCGATGTGGGGAATAGCGCTCGCAGTAGCGTAACTTTTTCAGAGGCCGTCGACCTTATGACACTATCTGGCAAAACGCTCAAATGCGAAACATGTAAGTTAGTCTTTAAGAAACCGGAAACTGCGGAACGTCATCGGGCGGTCGTTCATACACTTCGGCCGAAGATGTTCAGGCATAGTGCCGCGATGTTTGGCGGTGCTCAGAGACGCAACGTGATTTTAACTGGACTGCGAGGAGCGCCGCCGCCTAAACAGACGAAAAGTTTAGAGTGCCATTTTTGCCCAAAAACGTTTCGCACAAAACAAACTTTGCTGACCCATTGCGCCAAATATCATGTTCAAAGTGTACTTGGAGTTGTATAAGGTTCTACTCGTAGAGGTTGGATCCACGTTGATTCACTAGCAATCAGCTAGTTCAGTCGCTCAATGACTTTTCTAATCTGATATTCAACTATCTGTATACTACATGTTTATAGTAAATAGATGGCAAACCAGACAGTGGTCAAAATATGTCTATAAACTTTTCGTAAACGTAATATTCGAATATTAGTCTTCGAAGTAGTCGAAGAGTGGTCTGATATGAGTACTTCATTTAATATATTGTTCATACTGATTATACACGACTTCTCATGTGATACATCAGATAATTTACGTATCTCAATATCGCAAATAGATGGTTAAACGATTGTATATTAACAATGAGTACTTTATTTATAGACATTCTACGCGTAAGAATTTCATTGGTTGTGCAGTGGAGCCGAATTTGGGTAAAATTATATTTTTTTTACTCAGATTTAATTGCGCCTTACCTGTTCACTTGATTTAAAGTACGCCATAATGTGAAGAAAGGTTCCTTCACAAGCGGCGCCCCTTTACAGCGCTAGTAATTTTGTACTTCACGAAATTGAATAGTGTTAGCTATGTGATCATACACGATTATTAACTACAAAAACTAACGACAAAAGATACGGATCCGATCTCGCTTTTACTACCGACAGATATCGCTCGATATATCTACATGAAAAATGATTTTGGCTTTCAGCTTGCCTGTGTCAGACTTTAAATACCAGCGTTGAATAAAAAGGAAAGAATCCCGCATAGTCAATGAAGCTCTTATTTTTTGTTCCTTTATTAAGCACACTTTGTTCGCAGGTGTAGAACTTCTCTTAGTTGGTGTCATTACTTGGCTTAATGACTTTTTCGGCGCTGAATCAAATAGTTTACAAAACAGGTCGACATTTACATTTATGTCTGGGTAAGCCTTTTCATCATTTAGCAGGGGACAGATCTCTGCTTTATCCTACTAAAGTCACTTTCAACCTACTTCGACATTTTCGATAAAGGTTTGATTTCAACTAGTAATAATTCTTAAATAAACTGCAATACACAGACTCCTTGTTTTCTCTCAAAAAATACTTTATGCTTTTTCACTCGTCCAAATCTCAAACACGCCATAATATAGTATGATTCCGTTAGTGGGAGGAACTTCTCCTGAAATAGTTGGGTATACAGTAACAGCTGATATGATTTTCGGTTAGCCATAAATTATCTGTTCCGGTTACCAGAGGTAGTTCTCCTCTTCAACAGAAGGAACCTCCTGAATTTTAATTCCGTCGACGAGAACGGCCTTACGCTCCTCGGCACTAATGACCTCACCGATGATCCATGATTCTCGTCCTTCGAGCTGTTTAAGCTCGTCGATAAACTGTTTTGCCTTGTCTGGTTTCAGCATCATGAGCAGCCCGCCTGAAGTCTCCGCTGAGGTGCCTTGCAAAAGTGTCTGAAACTTCCCACTTTTTTCCACAATTGCAGTCGCATTGCGTATTACAGGAAGTGTATGGATGCGCAGCTCAAGACTTTTTTTCTGGACTCTAGCGAGATTATTTGCATGACCCTTAATGCCAAATCCGGTTACGTCCGTGCAACCGTGACACTCGTATTTTAACATTAAAGACGAGGCTGTCGAGATTATCATGAAAAGAAATTCACCAGGAACGAGAAACACGTCAGTCAATTTATCAGTGAAGTTATCCCAACCGACCAACATGCTCGAGTGAACACGGAGCTCTAGGGCAGACGCGAGGTGCTCGCACACCCATTCTGTGGTAGAAAAGAGAACCATTAAAAAAGCTGAAAAACCGGAAGAAGCCACTGGTAGCGAGCTTTTTGGAGCCAGATGGGTCCTGTCGGGCCTGTAAGCTACTCATCAATAAACGACTGGAACTATTTAATGTCTCTTCCGAAGACGATCTCTGAAAGAAACGGAGATGGCCCTGATTTCACGAGCGGTAAAAATAAATGGAATGGTGTATAGACCCACTTTTTTCCACCCTGCGCCTGCCACCAAAGTTGTTGAGGTTATCACAAAAAGGCTTCAGCAGAAAATCGTGGTTAACCAAAGTTCGTAACACTCACGGTATGGCTACAGGTCGATGGCTATGCCATTAAAAGAGCACTAGATTCTACATAGATAGAAAGCCAACACGCTCTATAATCAACATTTTCCTGACACGATATGTTAAGAATCCACTCAATACGACGAATTGAATGATTATGGAGACTGCGGAGGAAAAAGGTATAGAGCTCTGCGTGAAAAAAGATGTCTCCTGAACGTTACCGCGGAATTGTACACAAGTCGGTTCTCAACGATGTGAGACCTCGCCTTTAACCGGTGGTAGAAATCGTAGCGCTGTATGCTGCCAAGATGAGCAGATACTGCTCTAGACAAAAACAGGAAAACATCGTTTACGACCTATCGTGAACAATCCAAAAGTACAGTTAAAGCATGTAGAGCTATTTTCATTGAAGCAGTCTTCGTGCTCGCAAAGATACTGTCCCGCTAAGGTACTGTTTTCTTGCCGGATCTTTTGCCGGGGGAGAGAGAGCTATACGATGCCTACAGGACGATATAGATCTATAACGACCACAGCCAAAACAACATAAAGATAAATCACAACCACGAACGGTAGGAAAACCAAATACTGTATAAGGTCCTTTATCCCGGATCTGCAAGTCTGGTATGATAACAACAGCGACCTCATTACACAGGTGTCGAGTGGACACGCCTAGCACTAAGCCTGTAAGAATAGGGAAAACGTAGTGTACTATGGACTCCATATAGAACAACTAAAACGCACTACACAAAGAGCTAAGAAAAAAAACACGGCCTAACCAGGTTCTATCGAATTACCGGTCTTATTGAGATGCGACATGCTGTCGAGTGCGCGGAAGTAAAGTTTTTTGACGCTTTCCACAGACGTTCCGCCTAAAAGCTTCATTCCTTCCTCTCCACGATCCAACCACTGATGGGCGTTGACAGCCACTTGTGTTCCCAGAGGCTTCGTCAACACAAGAACATCACCAGCTTCGCCGTTATCAGGCCTAAAAGAACATTAGCAATGAACATTATTTGAGGAAACATACCACAATCATATCTAGTTCTTTGGTCAAGACCTATTTACGGCGTTAGCTTATTATCTAGCGCGTTGTGGTTAACAATGCAAGAGGAATAGGATAGATAGTGATGGAGAACTTCTAGACATCGACGGAGGTGACACCATGCGGCGGCATGGGTCGACTTACATAACGATTTGCTCACGATGCACGCAGGCAGTGGCTACACCCCCAATAATCGGCCAAGGATTCAGAATGGTTTGGCCTCCACGGATACGTGTGCCAGCTTTTATAGCATGATCGTTCAGACCACGCATCAACTGCGGGACAACCTGTATCAAGACCATAATATGGAAAAAAGAAAAGGAAAAAATCTCAAGAACATGAATCCTGTAACAGTTAAGATCCATTAAGTTGCCTTCCGTTTTGCTCGTGTTTACAAGATCTGGGGATACATTCAATTAATTTCTAGTAGATGCAGAAGTGTACACAGATACCATGATTTATATGTAGTAGGTATCAACACAGGCACATAAAAATACAGTAGTCGTGCTATCCCCGTAATGTTGTGTAGTGGTAATTTGTTTGGTCTAGGTTCTAAGTGGGAGTGGACTAATTCATGCCTGAAGCAACACTATGGCAGTAGCACCGGCCATTTAATTATGTTTCTCTTCAACACTGTATACGTCTATGGAGTAAAATCTGTATGAATAAACCTTTTCACGTTCATCAGGTGTCATTTCGCGAGCTACGGCAAGAACCATAAGCATATTGTCACATTTAGTAATGCCCATGGCATAGAGATCCGACAGGACATTTGCGCAGGCTATTTGACCCTGCAAAACAGCCGATCAAATACACATTATTAGAGTGAACAAATTTTATACTATTTACTACGCCTCCTCTAATACAGCACTGCTAACGTCTAATGGCTTTGAGATGTTTAGCTAGAAAAAGATGAATCTGATTTAATTCAGAATTACACTCCGAAAATAATAAATGCATATTCTACAGGTCTCCTACGAATTATAAATCAGCACATTACTAAAGGACGTATTTTTTGAAGTGCTATATTTTGTAATAACACGTTTTCATCACTGTACACTTACGTACATTTGCGTAAGGGTCTTCAACGGACGGATAAAAATAGTCGATTGTTTGTACGAGAGAAAATCCGGAGTCCTCCAACGGAATAACGCAACAATCCATACCTATGTCTGTAATGATCAGATTTTCTTAATATAAATAGCTCAACTGAGCTACGGACGTTTATATCTATATTTTTTAGAGGAGGTTAAAAAATCAAATCCCGTTCACGACATCAAGCCTCATTTGCAGATATATTCCTTTTAAGGTAGCATGGAGCCTTAGCCAGCGCTTCCTAGCCCATTATTGCACACCCATCGCTTTGCGGCAAGTACTACTTTTAATATTATTCAAACTGACTAACCGAGGGGTAGCATACATAGTTAAATAATCGCAGTTTCATATTGAATATATCCCTATGGTTTACGCACTTTTCCGACAAAATCGTTGGTTTTAAAATAAAAAGGGACCAGCCGTCGCGTTGAAGTGTCTCTTCACATTTACCGTACAAATAATGCTTCTATCATTCTTCATGTTTTGTACGTAACATTTGTTACTGTTATGATTATTCGTGTTCAGTCATTAGAACCGACTATAAGAACCTTAGTTCTTACCGACAGAATTCCCAGAATCGTTGTCTGAATGATCGATCGCAAGGGTTTGATTTCTTATCGATTTTAGAAGATCGTCCAGTTCCTTCTGGGGCACCTGCAGATAAAAATGCAAGAGAACGAATAAACCATATGTTCTTACTTAGGTTAGATTATAATAATAATAATAGGAATAATGCCGAATATGCTTACGTGTTTAATAGGGTTTACATATGAAAATGGCCGTTCAGGCCCGTATGGCCGAATTAACACATACGTCTAGGCAATAAATGTAGTTCAGCTTGTTCTTTAACATTTCAAGTGATCAATATTGTCATCAACGCGTTCGTCGATGTAATTAAATTACGTATGTTGTAGGTGATCAGAAATCAAACAACTTAATTTTAGTTTAGGGTAAATAAAAACTTGTTGTCACGTGTACTTCATTTAAAACTAACCTTGCAGCCTCATCCTTTCATTGAAGCAAAACGCGTTAACCGAAAGTCGGCGCCAAGCCCTAGTGACGTTGGGTCAAAATCTTTGAGCACCCTGTCAGGTTGATCAGGCTGCTTTACGCGAAACTCCATAGTTCGAACTGTTATACTGTTGTTAAGATTTCAGTGGCCTTTAACTACCTGGTTGCTAAAAAATAAGAAAATCTACACAACAGGATTACAGTGGTTATTCATAACAAACATTTACCGACAAGCTATCATGGTTATTTAATTTTTTACTTTTACATTCTTACTAGAACCCGACTTTATTCGAAATGAATAACGACCGTCAACTGATGAGCGAAGCGCAAACGCGTTCAAAATGTACAAGATAGCGCGGCTCTTGTTGGCACATACAAATTTACTTAAAAAGTAGAGAGTCGCACCGATAAACTCCTTAACCAGCTCGGCCTATAAGAAGCCTTTGCAGTAATCTTACGACAAATACCTGACATCTCTACACGTCGTCCGGCAGTTTAACACTTTTGTAATATTGCAGAGAGTAGCAGCTACTTATACACTTACCAGTTCAAACGGGGATGCCTGAAATCGACAGGCGGTTTACAGCTGATTATTGGGGCGCTTTTCTCACTTCCACGCATGAACGCATTATTCGTTCGCAGCGCGCGACTTGAGCAGCGATAAGCATGCTTGCATGCTAGTCTTGACAAGCTTTAAAATATACCTGATCTGAGCGAAAGATGACGGGTCATTTTGTAAGTTTTTCTGACCTATGGATTTGTAATCGTTAGTATCGTATCTCAATTTTTGTATTGTCGTCATTAACAACTACTTACATAATTACTGTGATAAGAATCAGAACAGTGGCTTCAAAGACGAGCGCACATTGAAGTAATATCTTTCGGAAGTTGTATCCATTCATGACCTGGTTGGATCTAGTGACACAAATGAATTGTTGGCATCTACTCTATTAGTAACAATATTATTTTAAGCTTCTTTTTGCGACCGCTGAAGGAAGTGTGCAACGCTTCACTGAGGTTTTTCAGCAACACGTACTGATAGAAGGCCATATCTTTACGCATAATAAAATTTTTGGGTGAGGGTAAAAGTGAAACGTCTTTCTTGGCCAAACTTCGGGTTAGGGTGCCGCACGATTTCCGACTATCGAGTGTCTCTAAATAAGTCTTTAGCTGCACACGCCCGATTTAGGCAAATCGAAAAGCCTAATCCGTAAGGGTATCGCTCCAGTAGCGCCTCGTAATTTCGTTTTTTCGATTGTTTGTTTTGCGCTACTGAAATCCACATGCAGACGAGTATGTTTATATGTTTCCTATGACTTAACGATATATATTTACTAGCTGTAATAACATAACGAGTGCAAGATAGGAAAACCTATCCAAATTGGCATAGATCAGCCTGCTTTGTGCCATGGTCGAATGTAGCCAACGTACGGCTACGCGTTGTACAACTATGTACAAGTATGTTGGACGGTATTTTGGTAAAACAGGTTATCAACAAGCACTATATCACTGACCATATAAGTTAGCTCAGTCGAGCCGCGCGCACGTAACAGTGCAGTCGATCCGAAAATTGAAGTACGAAAATAAAACAAAATTGGTACATTAAAGTATCCGGCCCAAAATGGGGCCTAGTGATCTTTGCGACATCTCTTTAAACTTAGCGGCCGAAGAATTACATCCTTGTCGAAAGTGGTTTGAAAAAGCAGCAGCAGCAGCAGCTGCTGGTGCGCGTACACCACAATGTCAGCTTACGGTTGGTAACCTTGCTGATCGCATAGCCCTCATTCGAATACTTAATGTACGACAAGAGCTACTTAGGTGGCTGTCATGGACTTGGACAACTGAACCGTTAAGCGTCATTCGCCAGCGCCATATATCCTTATTGACGCAAGTCAAGCAAATGGGTATCGTCCTTGGAGAAAAACCACCTTTAGGAGTTCCGGTTGTAGGAGAGAACGCACATCCATTAGAAGCGACGCAAGCGCTTCTGCAATGCAATTACGGTTTATGGCTTGACGAGCAATTAATAAAAGCTCTTGGAACGATTTCACAGAATACGAGGTATAAACAAATTTTTAGACTCTCGGAATCTCTCTATGAGGAACTACTGGGTGAACTTGAGCTTGAATGGGGCCGAAAAGACACTCATAAGATAGCTGATAATGAAAAAAGAAGGCTGCTTCAAATAACAAGGCCTTCAATTAGAATGTACCAGCTCTTGTGGACTGCTGCGTACGTGCTGTTTTACGGTTACACGTTTTACGATGATGTCGTCACAGCGATCGGATACTTACGAGATGGGGCTGTTCTTGTGGGAGTGCTAATCTACATGTGGGTTTTGTGGAGGGCAGTCGTCGTGTGCAATAACAACAGGCACCGATACAGCAACGAGACGTTGATGCGAAAATTAATGATCTTTTTGGTAACCCCTGCGATGCACCTTTTTGATTACCTGTCGATAGGGCTTATACAGTGGAAGCTATGTAAGTCCCGAAGTCAGATCGCGATTACCCAAAGCGTTATGGCGACTCTGAGCGATAAACAAAGGACGCTAGACCTGCGGATGTATAGCCTAATCAACAACGAATATCTGCCCCGGTTATTTATGTACTTTCAAATTTTACTGCGCAGCAAAATTGTGGCGTTTAATCTGTTCGCTAAAACGCTCACTGATTCCAGTTATCATTTGTTATATTACATGATACACATCATGCTCAGCTCGACGCCGTATGCGGATAATTTCTGCTGCGTTCGTTATAGATTTATTAGTAACGGCGTCCGTCGGAAAGTTCTGTCGACAATTCAAGACGGATTTGGGCTAACGGCACTGCACATTGCATTGACGCTGTTCGCTCTGAAGATGCCATGGCAGCTCTCCCTAATTGCGTGGCTTGTCAGGACAATACTTTGCATTTATGGAGACGGCGAGTCAAAGTTTAAGAGCTGGATTACACTGCTTTCGACCAAACAAGGATGGGTATACTTTTTCGAGATGCTCCTTTTCCATGCAATTCACCCATTCACCCAAAATGCCTCCGAAAGCCAAATCCTCTTCTGTAATATTATTGAACTAGCAACTCTGACGGTATTCTATTGCTATGTCTGCCACGTTAGAAAAGAACAAGTGTTCTGGCTGTGGTTATATACTGCGGTAGTCGCCTTTGTTATCAGTAGCATGGTGCGCCAAACGATCAATTATCTGCAGGAAAAGGCTGAGATGCAAAAATGGTCGCTTGCCTCAAGTTAGATGATGGGAACTTGCTTCGCGAGAAAAGCTCGACCACTGATTACAATTACTGCCTGTTCCTCAATGTGAGTTGTATTTATTTAAATCGTATTTTAAATGCACTTCAGTTTTATTTTTTACGTACGAGGGCGTGAAAATTACCTAAAAACATCGTCGGTCTTTTAGTCTTCTTGTTCCATGCTTCCTGTTTGACGAGCCTGTCTTTGATTACGAAACACTGAGCTTGTCCTATATACAACAACGGGTTTTGTACATTTGATTTATGGGAGCAAAGGAAGGAGATGTTGTTTCCTGAAGTCATATTTTGTAGGCCGTGTTATCTATGCCTCGCTGAATGGATTGTGCCCAATAGTCCGTAGAGAGAAGCTGAGGATATACGGGTTTGTATCTGTAGTATCACCGAATTGCATAAACTTGGATGCTTCTCGGGCCGCAAACAACTTGTTCGTGCCGCTAAATTAGGTAGCTGTTCTGCTGTGGACCAGCTCTTATGGATAAATTTCAAAACGACGCTATTTAAAAAAGTAGCATCTTCCTAAATTTGCTACCGCAGTCTGCTCAAGCCGAATAGGGAGAGAACATCGTAGGAACTCCTGCGTGGTCAATCATAAAATTAGTCATGCAATATAGATGTGAATTGAAGTCAAAAAATCCTTGACGCCATAAATCATCGGATCGTGGACACACTTGAATCAATAGGCAAGTGTTGTTGTTTGTGACATTTTTCTTGGGTCTCCGTCCCAGATTTTATCGTAAGTTTAATAACGGCAAATCATCGTCAGCTAAACAACTCCTACAAATATATTAATTTATCCCTAAATTAAGTATAATTGGACTCGTGCCTCAATCCTGCATAATATTTAATTGTTGGATATTCTATTGGTCTTGAAACTGAATAACAAATTATTTAGCGGAAAGGAGTAAGTTGTGCTTATAGATCCTTAGAGCTGGCTATCGCTGTTAGTCGCTATTGATTGAAGATTGTTTCGCAAATTTCAATTAACACTGTTTATAAGGACTCGACGACGAGGAACTGTTTCCATAATTAGGCGAATTTTCATCTGTGATTTCGCAATTTTAGTGTGCTAAACTGACGGCTTTTTTAAAAAATACACCAAATTGTTGACCCTCGAATTCCCTTCCTCGTGTTAGTATACAAGTGTTAGAACCAACCGAATTCCTAAAACCGGCTTGTCACTTTTTTAACGTAAGAAAAAACATGGATACATAATTTCGTAGTAATTTCGTTTTTCGCCATTAAAAATGCGTCTTTTGACTTGTGTGGTAGTATTAATGTCGTTATAAGAATGAAACATTTTGAGTGCTCAATAAAATCTGGATATTTCTAGATCGTCCAACGTAAAGCCATATTATGTCTTACGATCACGGGATGACTGAGCTGGCTGTCTTGCAACTGTTTCATATAGTATTCCGCAAATATCTGAAATATTCTTGGAAGAAATTTGGATATTAATCTTTTGATATTACGAAGTGATATTCTGGACATGTTTTCTGTTTTATGTTGTGCGAATATTTACGTTTTGTGTCGAAGTCATCCGCGAAAAATGCACGCTTTATGAGGAAGTGGCAGTTTCCAGGAGCAAAAACTAACTGATTTTAGTTATTGGCCAACGTGCAAAATCAGACCTATTCATAACTCGTCCATCATTTAGGAAATCGTGCCGGCAAAACCAACAGCGGCAAACTGAATTGGAGGGTGGGTTTCTAAAATCTATTCCCTAAATGGGTACCAAACGTAAAAGAACGAAGAAGAGTCGTCGTGACCCTTATTTTTCGGAGAAGAGCTCTTCTTTTATCGAGGACTCCATTCAACGTTGCTGTCCACTCTGGTTCGAAATTGCCCGGGGCCAAGAACCAGACTACAATCCGAGCGACCTTAACACCCAAGTCTGGCTCCTTAGTGTGCTCAACTTGAGACAAGCACTTATTAAATGGCAATCATGGAACTGTAACATTAAGTCAAAGGAAGAAATATTGAATCGGTATAAATCGTTTGTGGAGCAGGTGAAGGTCATGGCTTACCTGTTGGACACTCGGACACCACGAGCACCTCCGAGGGTTCGTCAAAAAACTAGCGCAGTGATAGCTATCCGAAATCTCCTACGATTCGATTGTACTCGATGGCTAGACGAGCAGTTAGTGAAAATGGTGGGCTTGAATAAGCAGTGGCAGGCGAATCTCTACGAGGAAGACGATGAACTCTTTATAATGCTGCAAGGCGAGCTCGAGATTGAGTGGGGTCCACAAAACACGAAGGCCGTTATTAATCACGAACGACAGCGTCAAAGTAAGATACTGAACTGTACAGATGGACGATTTTCCACCGCGGTAACGGCCCTCTCGTTGATAGTCTACACAGCTGATGTGGGTAGCGATGTGACAACTGGAATTGAGCGATACAAAGCAGGGGACGCCGTTGGAGCTGTCCTCACGTTGATTTGGGTCGTCTGGGTGACGATCGTTATCTTCTCAGAGAATCTACATAAGTGTGCAGAGGAACGCAGCCTTGGAGCTCTGTTGATCAGTCCGGTGCTGCCGATTCTTGATATCTGGCGCGAGCTCACGCTTAGGTGGCGGGTCTGGTGTAAAAAGGGCTCCATTAGCGAGCGTCGGCGAGCGATGGTGGAGCTTGGAAATGCAGAACGGCGAGCTTCTGCTATGTCATTAACGAAAGCGAAAAATGAGGCCTTGCCACAACTGCTTATGCAGATTCAACTGACGTTAGTCGATGCCAAATCTTGGGACGAGGGGATAAAATTACTGAATCAGTTTCATGTGCTCACTAGCATTGTTTCAGCCTGTTGGTCGCATTCGCATGCCTTCCGCGGTGGCTATTGCCCCACGGGCTATTCGGTTATAACAAAGTTGGTAGTTTTTTTCCATGATTGCCTTATACTGGCTGCACTAGTTATTTCGATGTCGCTATTTTTCTGGGTGGCACCATTATCACTAGCCATGTTTTTCTGGTTATGCAGATCTCTACTATTTATGAAGCTAGATCGACTTCTCACAGTTGAAGAGTTTTTTCGCGAAATTTCAACACCGACGGGATGCGTTGCACTTATCGAGCGCGTGTTGTATTATGGAACCCATCCATTTATAATTAAACACATGAAATTTGTGGGGGCCGTAACTTTTCTTGTGGAGTTGATTGTTTTGCTAGGAACGTATACATACGTATGCTCTCTTCGTACTGACTGCGTATTCGATGTGTTTCCCGTTTCGGCAGTCATCGTTTGCTTTTTTATTGGAATGTTGATACATCAATTTAGTTTACTGGGTCAAACAGGAATCTTCTTTACTAGTGTGTAATAAATCTCCAGCTGTACAACATCACAAGAGGACAAAAGCTGCTAGCGACTGGGGGCAGTTGTAAATACCCATCTTCGCCCGACGCACATTGCGAGCGTTTACCATATATATAAAAGGTTCTAGCTAGAAGGAGTGATACTGATTTTTGGTGCTATAAAAGTTTACTTCATTCTACACATTTTGAGGCTAGTTCCTAACAGGAGGATCAGTTTCATTAACCTTCTGCGATGCTTAAACCAACTTGTTGATTGCAAATGCAGCATACTTTCATAGTTCATGTTGTCGCGAGATGTACTTGTTCTGAAAAAATACGTTTAGCGTTTTTGAGCAGAAGGCGATTTTTAATGAGTGCAGTGGCAATTCGCTGAAGCAAAAACGAGAATAAAAGTAAAACTTAAGTTGAAAATCCGAATTTTTTTTTCTACTATGAAATATTGTTAAACATAAGATCTTAAAACAATATTGAATCGAGGTAATATTACCCTAACCAATAGCTGCGTTTGTTTATATCACTCTACGTTGTAGACGGCACCTGGCATAGACAGGGTTCATTTCATGACGGGATGCAACCGTTTGTCTAACGTGATGCTGAACGGCGATCCAGACGCAAACCTCGAAACACAGGCAATACTAATAATAATTCTGTGAAACCGGATTTAAAATGGTTAACATCTGTTGGGTTAAGCATGTGTTTACTTGAGTATCTCCTGTTCTGGAAGAACTAGTAATCTGTCGATAGCACCCGTATTCTATCGATCACCCGATCGACAAAGAGCAGAATTTACCAAAACTTTAGGCATAATTATTCATGGCCCTCCAATCAACTGACAACTCCCTTGGCAGAATCTGTTAAGCCTGTGGTAGTTGTCGGTAAGTTTGAATTTCCCACTAACATTCTTGAAAAACCTAAGCTGTTAACAACTCAGAGGGACACACATGAACAGCAAGTGGTACCTTATGTTTTTAATGTTTTCGTGACAAATGCAATTAGCGACGAGCGTTTCACGAGGAAATCGCCTCGTTGACTGAGGTGTGACTTTTCGTATTTTTCTTTCTATTAGCCAAGGAAAAAAATCCATTTCGATTTAAATCTTCAATGATGCTAATTTACTCTGGTAATGAAACGACACTAGGGTTTACATCGAGTGCTGGACTATTAAAATGGCGAGATGAATATCTCGTTGAGCCTAGGATCGGGAAGCTTTCGTGGTAGAGCTTAACGTTCTTAGTATATAGATACCTCTGGTGCTAAGCAGTATTGGCCATTTTAAAATAATTTATGAAAAAGTATATGGAAAATGCGACGTATTCAATTTCTCGCAGCTTATAACTGAACAAAGTTTATCGTTCGGGTTCACTCAAAATTGCATTATGACCCTTCAGACGGGACTCAAAAATTTAGCAGCCCTTAAAGGTGGTTCTAAGGATCGTATGATTCGTCGTGCGGGAGTTTCTCTCGAATCGCTTACTATCGCCACTAAGTCTGCGTTATACCTGGTCGTGTCATCTGGTCCTTATTATCACAACTTGATACGCTGACGCACAAACGCAACGGGCCGTTCGTCTACGTCTTTTGCCTCTTTTTTTACGGTAAAGTACACTGTTCGGCGTCACTTGGACACGCGAGGGTAGATCATGTAGCAAACACAATCTCGTTTCAACATCGTATTACTGAATAATACTTCGTGTAAGCTGCAACCGAGCACGATCATCAGTTTGGCTCAATCTGCTTTTGGTTCCTCTCGATTCGAGTGTTCGTTGTAACTTGCACAGTAAACTGAATTTGTTGGCAAAGGATTGAACAACTTCGAGTGCCCCCAACGCAGCATTCGCATTTTGATTAGCATTCTGGCGCACGCGAATATTGAGGTACGTCGTTCGTGAGGTTCGTTTGGACCTTTTAGGTTGATCGCAATTTTTTCGCACTAAGTAGGATAATGTGTGTCCTAACGCAGCGAATCAGATGTCTATTGTTGAAAACTCAGCATTTGCTTAAAGCCTAAAACGTTCCGATAACCTAACCAAACTAGTTTCGTGGTTCCCATTTACATGCCCGCCGATGCATAGTCACCAAACGACCTAATGTTTGAAAATAACCACTGTTTTCCATTCCACTGTGGACCATTCCTGTTATGCACTAACCGGCGGACAGTGAGCAGCTTTCCTGGACGCGAAACATTATTGCATTGGGAAAATGGACCGATACTTGAAAATGAATCTAGTGGTACCAATACGATTTACTGCCATGTGGTCAATATCCAACAATGTTGTCAAAAACAGAAATAATCTGACGACGTAAGACAACGTAAAGTAAAACAAGTAGAAGGAGAAACGCTGCTAAGGACGCTTTAAAAGATCTGAGTTGCACAGCTACCGCATTCGTCGCAGATGGATCATTCATAATATGAAAACAGATAATATCTTTATTAAAGCCACTATTATTTCTGACTCTCCATATGTAACTGCTTCTGTATTATAGTGAAAATGATAAGATACGTAATGTAGACGGTAGATGCAGTATGGGATAGCAATCAGGCTATCATTTGACATTCGCGTCCTTTTCCGTTTGGATACGTCTCCCTATTGCGAATCGATCAAACAGTGAAACAATAGTTCAACTGTTAAGGTGGAAAGAATTATTCCTGTATATTTTAATAGCGAAGCTTATCTGTAGGCCATTTAACCAGAAGACGCCAGAGGTAGCTGTTGGCAAACGTCACTTACTTTCGCATACCGGTGCTCGTATGGTGAGTCTCAGATTGTTGTTTCTCTCTCAATACTAGACATAAGCATTTCACATTCAGTTATAATGTTTTGATGTACTTAATTTTTATTAAGTTGACTTTTCTCTGAAATATTCGAACGTTAAACGCCCCTCAATTGAATAGATACTTTTACTTCACACGTGTTTGTTTCGTGTCTGTTTAGCGTTAATACCGGGATGGATGTGACCGACTAAAGCGATAAACGAAAACCCCAAGTAGCCGAAAAGCAACAACATCTAGAAAGAAAAGTATATGGGAGACGAAATAAACACGTTAGACCAGGGCTTCTTTAAATCCTATATTTTCGCGTATAAATCAATTCCTGCCTGAATCAACGAGCTCTCCTAAAAATAGCGAATTAGCTCCTGTGCGGTTAGTCATTTCCATCAAGACACACTCGTACTTAAGACAAGGGTATAATTCTATTGCGGCTAGAGTAATCGAATATATATAACAATTGTCATAAATATTTTGGACAAGCAATCCCAAACGCGTAAAACCGTATTTCTCAGGCAGTTACAAAATTTTCGTGTATATCCTGATACACAGCGTTTTCGTTTTGTTATCAAACACAGGCCCACAGTAAATTTTCGCCATTACTCGAAATTTTTTAAACAAACAGTTAGAAATCAATGTCGATACGGTTTCAATGACGAGAGGCGCCCCGAATTGCAAATGTACCCACTAAATTAAGGGCATCTAATCATTTTAAAGCGAAACCAGGATTATTAGCAACGCCCCATGGGTATATCTTCATACAAGAGGATTCGCAGTCTGTTACCAGGTTTCTTTGTCTCTGCAGGCGACGTTAATCACCGACAATGCATCGGCCTGATATACAATATAAGCCTCTATAGAGAAATGAACCATTCTTCCTGTGGATTATAAGGTGTTGTGGACTATTCACCACAAGAAGATAACATTTGTAAAATAGAATGAGCCATAATCGCTTACAGGATTCTCTCTCACGAATATACTCTTGCACTGTTGTTTGCTAATGACAGAGATTACCGTAGAAGCTAGATAAAAGTTTCTCATCCGGTTTTTGGATAGTTACGTGAGCTTGCTTTGATGGGCAGAGTTAAATTTGGCTGGCTCTAGCCGCAGTGACTGCAATACTAGTGCTCTAATATATGTTGTTTGTGAATGAATAAAACGCTCAAATTTCTCTCTTGGACTAACTGGAAAGTCCATATTTAGCCAGTAATATGAAATAGATATGAGAAGTGGCTATACGTTTGTTGAGGAAGAAAAGGCAGGAGTTGAAAGAAGACTAGAACGTCCATTTAGACGCTAAGCTGTGAGGTAAACTGAATGTTACAAGATAAAGAGACCTAGACGGCAGTCTCCATGCTTGTCACGAGAAAATCTTAATGGCAAAACGCAGAAAACACTGAAAAGGTATCAGAGCCTTCCCTAATGAAGGAGCTCAAGTAGTGATCAAATAAATACCTAGGACTACAAGAAAAAGATGTCAATTTAATGGTTTCTTATACAGTTGGAAAACGCTGAGTGAAAACCCATGCTTCTGTAGCAAATACCTGAAAGTGAGGCCCGTCAATGAAAGCCCCAGTTAAACTCTTAAATCATTTAAATGTAATCAGTGTTTTCTGAACTATTTTTATACACCCAGTCAGTACGAAATGTAGAAAATAGATATGAAAAGAACGTTTCCTTTTCTGTTCGGTCTGCGGTGCCGGCTGAAAGTCCAAACATTATTTAGTAAACGTTACCTACGCCACTGTGAATAAATGCGACACATGAACTTTATTATCAGATAACACTCCTTATTTTCAGATTGAAATTATGGAGAAGCAATGGATATATCGTTCAGCTTTGGCCGTTCTATTGGCATTGACTGGCAATATTGTGCTTACGTGCGCAGAAGATGGGCCTCTGTGCCTCGCCTACGGTGATGGCAAAAGGTATGTGTTCAACTTATTAATGACATCATTTTTTAAATAAATGCTATAATACATTTACCGCGACATTACCCCATATAAATGCGGTTGTCACATATCCTTGAATTAGACAGGCTTTGTCAATCGACCTTGCAAACAGTGAAGACTTTCAGCGTTTAGGTAACCAATTGAGATATTTTGATTAATGATTAAGTGAATGCCCTTAATCACTGCTCCAGACTTTCGGTATACCCCATATAAACCAATATATAATCTTTTCGACTGTGATGGACTCAGTTCAATAGCGTTACTCAAAACCGGAATTTTTTAAAGTGGGTGGCCAATACCTAGATGATTAAACCAAACGAAATGAGCTGGTCTCATGCTGAGGGCATTATCCCTTGCATGCAAGATATTAAACAAGATAAAGAAATAGGAATTAAATAGTCAGAATCGTATCAAGGGATTGACTGATATTGCGAAACCGGCAATCGTTTCCGTATGATAACGGACGGCCAATTTGGCACCCGTTGGCACAACAAGTTTCGCGTATTTTCAATTCAGATGCACTTTAGTTTTAAAAATAACTCGCTTTAAAATCTAGCTAAGTTCCCCACTTAGACGTTTATATCTCACCAGACAAGAAGCAGTTTGTGAGCATATCAGCACGCTTTTCTCTGGGCGTCTATGCTATTGTGAGTTATGTCGTTGATTGAGTTTCGATCGACCTTCGAACAAACTGACCAGCGTCTGTTACTTATGGATACGCAGTTTCTGCAGCTCATCTGACGTGGACAATGGCAAGTCGCTTTCGAATCTACTCAACTCCGTTCTTCAATTGCCGGTTGACCGAAAAGGTCGAATGGAGTTGGCAATCAATGAGCCCTTCACGTTAGTATACATCCCTTTCACTTTGTCAGTATGTATACATCGTTTTGCGTGTAAGTAGGAAGATTGTTCTTTATAGTAAGCAGGGTTACAGAACAATTTCAATTTTGTTACTCCCCAAGGGGACTGTTGCCTAGATATGGCGATTTATAAGAACATGTTGTACCTCACTGATAATGCGCAAAATGATAATTTCTTGTATCCTATTTTTATCCCTGGCACACTCATACCACATGGTATATCTTGAATTAAATTGATTTTAGTCCATTGGAGTGACTATGAGGGATATGAGGCACATATAAGCGATCTATTGCATGAATTATTTCGCGTGCTTCTCGTCAAAATCACTCTTTTACAGAGACCCGATACCCGAAGCGATAGGGCCTTTGAAAGAAAACCGAAAACTGGACGAAAACAGCCAAGTGATAATGAGTTTCCTAAACGGACCGGAATCCGTCGCTGTTCAAGCAGATTTCCTCTACGCAGCCACAGCTGATGGAGTGTATCAGGTAGTTTTTTTTATTTTCGATTTATGATTACGCCTATCAAATGTTCCTAAAATTCTCATCGACTAAAGATATAAGTTTAGTACAATCGTACATAAGGCAAGGCAACTCGTAAAATGCCTCCTTGAACAGCTATACATAGTGCTGTTGTAGAAGGCGCCATGTTTGCCGTTCCGTCACGAACAGTAGAAGACACACTACTGTGCCTACTTAGCGAGACGGCCTGAGATCCTTTCTCTGAAACGGACTTAAACAATACTCTACACTGCAGCAGACGCAGCGGCACCCTCACGATTAGGGAAGCTTTCAGTGGCATTTAATTTAGCCCAAATAAGCCCAAAAAGATGTATCTGCTGCAGCTTGCCCGCTTTTTTCTCAAGGAGAATGCAAGCTGCTTCGGTGAAACGAAAGAGCAACCCTAGTTCATTCCATAATAACAAAGAAATATTTTTTAAATCTATTCAAGTACCTGTACTCTGAACAATCTGAGCAAGATGAAATTCACGCAGCCAAAATGATATTGGATTTGAAAATTACCTTCAAATTTTTACAAATAGATCGAACATGGAAAGCTATTGGAATACATCTTCCATCTGCGATAGTATACCAAATTATATTGACCAAATATATTGACACTAGCTAAGTTATCCTGGACACCAAGGTGCTCTATTTTTGTTGCAGCATTTAATTCGGAAACTTACGCACTTCGGTACAATTCTATGCGGTGTTGAATATGGAATACTTTTAGTAACCTGTCTTTTTCAGTGAGCTACTTTAGGGTAGGTACTAGACCACGATACTTCAAAAACGGTCGGTACTACAGCACCTAGAGGAAGTCTAAAATTTTCAGGCGCCGCTTGGTGTTGAGGTAAATGTCAAAAAATGTGAGCTCTCTGTAATAGGAGTTAACTTTAAAGAAAAAAATTGTTCGTTAAAGTAGAGCAATATGGTATGTACAGCTCGAGTCCCAAGATGCGCACCTTGTGCCCTTTTTCTTTTTCGTAGCAGCCTTTCTGCGGTTGGATTCGCCTATGCCCTATTATGCTCTGACTGGCCTAGATGTCCAAATCTTCTGAATAATTTTGATTAGTACCTACAAGGTTGTTTGAGGGACAAATATTAAACTCCCAGTTCGCATGAAACTAAAAACTGCTCGTAATCACTGTTAGTGATTTTGGTGCTGGACGTCCAACTTTGCAGAAACCTTGCAAAGCTTAAGGAGCTCTTAGAGTTTATTTCCACAAATATTCCTAGAAGCTATTTAGAACAATATAGAATTTGTAAGTTAGCAAAGTTCAAAAACAGTAAACTTTGTCTCGAACATGAACATTCTGGAAAGCACAGTTGTCAAAAGTCTCAAGAGGTACTACAACCAAAGCTTTCGAGCAAAAAAAAAAGCAGGACTTAGCGCTACCTTCTAATCTTCACATAGACAGTAACTCTTATTCCATTTTCATCAAGATAAACTTGATAAAAGCACCAGTCTTTTAATCTACCTGAAAGGAATAACAATAATGGTAATGAGGGTACTGCGAAAAGTCATGACAGAGTGACCAATTATCTTAATCATTAATATTTATCGACATAATAGCACATGCTAGGCATTTATAAGGTCATTGAAAATGTTTGAAATTTTTCGCCGAACACGATATAACATTTATCTATTTGTACCATTACTGTCGAGGTGATCCTAGATTAATATGAAGACCCAGGAACAAAAGAAGCTGTACGACGCAAGGGCGGGCTGTAACTCTTCTTACACTACATCTTGCAGTCGACCTTTAGGCATTCGCGTCAAAGATTTAACGATACTCTGCGCAGATCCTTTAAAAGGACTGTTACAAATTGACATCGATTCAGGTCATTAAAATAATTTTCTTACAAAAGGCTACAATTTAAAAATTATTGATATAACGCCCGTTTTTTTTTATAAATATGTCGAACTAGAAAAAAGGAAATCGTTCATAAGACTATATTTATGCGGAATACGTCGTAAATTTAAAGAAAAAATCCAAGTGTTACTTTGATATAAAATTGGAAGACTAACATAAAAAATCATTCTATGCTTAAGAACGTATGTTTTTTTTTATTTTTTTTTTTTTATCAATGGTTGCACATTTAAAAAACCTATAGGAAATGTAAAAGTTCTTATTCCGGCGCTTGCTGAGGTCGAAGGCAAAAAGATGCTCATGGCCGATGATTTGGACGTTGACTGGGAGCGGGGACTCATCTACTTGAGCGATGTAAGCACAAAATATGGGTTTCATCGATGGGCATGGTCTATTGTAGACAACGATGCTTCTGGAAGGTAAGTTTTAAGTCGATTTTTGTTGGTTGCCACCTATTTCCCTAACAACTGTTGCTTGACCGATTTTATTTTATCTGTCATCTGATTCCCTCTTATCAAAGAAGCAGGTTACCTTATAAATTACTAATGCACAACTGATTGAAGTATAATATATAATACCAGATGTATAAATGCTGGGATTTTAATATGACATTAGTAAACAATTTTTCTTTAGTTCTCTTTATCAAACGCTTCTGACTTACGATGTCTTATATTCCTTTACAGGGTGATCCAGTATAACCTGGCGACCGGCGAGGCTTCAGTTTTTGCGAAAGATATTCGTTTCCCTAACGGGATCCAAATTACTCACGATGGAAAATCTTTGCTCGTATCTGAATTTACCGCTAGGCGAATCCTACAGTATCCTCTTGGTCAACCACTTCCAGGTGTGCATTTGCTTGAAAAGCAATTTTTGAGTATTTAAGAGATTTATTTAATAGACTGGGAATATGTGCGATTACATTCTAAGTTCAGATTCTAAACCATTTACTAAACTTTTCGGAATACTTTTTCCTTAATTCGCAGATACGTTTTTAATAGTAAAAAAGTAACAACTGTTTTGTTGCAAGTAATATCGGTAGATGTTGGTTTATCAAAGTGTCCCTTTAACACGCTACTTACAAAAAAAATTCAACGGAATTAAATTTTGAGCTGAAGACTAAAAGTGCCGATAATGCAAGGTCTCAAAAGGACCAACAAATACAAAACGTGCAAAAAGGCCTAAAGTTGGAACTTAGCCGGACGAACCAATTGGCAATTGATATTTTTCTTCCCAAAGCTGCCATCAATTTTTGTATAAAAAATCCAGATGTTTCGAAAATAATTTATTGAGCTATTTTAGTGAATTCTCGAATCTATATTTTTTTAAGATCTTTATTTGCCTCATAAAAAAATTCTGCAGATTTTCAAGAGCCTCATGAAAATCAACAATATGGGAAAGTGTTGACTTTTGACAAAAAAGAAGTTTCCTTTCTCGTTGACGCTTTGTCCAGCACAAAGATATCGGATAACTGCTGATCTTTATTTAAATGTCACTGTTTTCGTTTTCTTTTAAAAGGAATTGGTTTTCATTTGGTACCGAAAATAGCATATGAACGCATGCCCGCTACGACAACACCCGCCAAAATCTGTCCAAATTTAAATGCCTCACCCTGTATACGCGCATATATGTGTAAAAATATTAATAAAGTGCTTTTACTGACAGCATTGAATCGTATTCTGTCTGAATCCTTCAGTAAAAGGGACTCCGTTCACCAAACATCCTCTGCCAGGCTCTCCTGACAACATCCGACCCTCGCTTTCTGGTGGTTACTGGGTAGCTCTTCCTCTAGGGCGAATCAACGGAAGCCGAACGTTTGTCGATGAACTACAGGTACGTTCTACTACAATACACATGTATAACTTTTACATTTGTAGTAACAAATGGAGTACAAGGCACATGCTAGATTATAGATATATAGCACCATGTAACTCACCACTACCATATTACTTAACATATTTCGTAATAATTCTAAGAACTCATGCTAAGAAACGTATGCAAAACAAAAGATGAAAAAGGCTTTCAATAATGTCACGAACATGGACGGCACCTACGTACTTCATATTATGAAACGATTATGCGAATTTTAGGCTCGACCGACTGTGGCGAAAAGATTGGGTGATTGGATATTATCCATTGGAGAAGCGGCTCAGCTTATTGGACAACTTGGAGAAAGCAAAGACCTGTCTGATATTGGCGTTCAGGTAACTCAAAGAATGATGCAACAGCAAAGTCACCAAAGTCGATCCTATTTAAGTGCACATAACGCAGAATTTAGAGTTCATTAAAAATTGTGGTAATTTCTGCAAATTGAGAAGTATACTCAGAGTTCCTTCTAATAGCTGCGTCACGATAACTTTCGGAGATAAAATCAAACCTACTCGCAAGATGTACAACAGGGTCTGACTTTCTTACTAATTTCATTACAGTTGCAATCTGGGGCCATTCTTCAAAACACATACCCGCGCGTAAGCACTATAGTCGAACTTGATGCTGAGGGCAATGTCTTGCAAGCACTGCAGTCCTACGAGCATAGGCTTATCACACAAGCAACGGAGCTGGATGACGGGCTCTATCTTGGAAGCCTCCTGAACAAGTACATCGTGTTTGTACCGCGTTCAAGCTATGGCCGTTCATAAGCAGTCAGATTCTGCTTCATACATATATTTCATACATGTATGAAAACACAGAAATATGAATACGTTTTTGAAAGTCATTGGAATAGTAGCCATATGTCTTCGTCTAGAGATACATGCATGGTCACTATTCAGTTTTTATACACAAACATAATAAATAATAAATGACGATTCAGTATGCAACGATAAAATTAAACTGAAACACGTTTTAATATATAGAAGTTTTTTATTTTATTAAAGGAAAAACTCAATTCACAGTAAATATACGAAAAATGTTTATTTTAGCGACCATGCTAAGAAAAGGGAGTGATGTGCGACGATGAACACGTTGAAGTACAGAGACACCTTGAATATATACATACGTTTGCCGAGATGACTTAGTAGCAACGCTATGGACAGAAAGTACAAAGTCTTTTTTTTTATTTCTGGGAATCATGCAAATTGATGCGAACTTGTTTCGTACTTGCAGATTTGTCAACAGAGCTTTCTTTACTTATAATAATTAATTCATTAATAGTGAAAATTGAAAACCTTCTTTTTTGAGAAGGAATCCAGGTAAATTTATTCGGTGTACCCGTGCTGGTGCTAACAATTAGAAATTCCTATCCACTCATACGAACAAATCCTTCATTCGTTTATAACAGAGGACACTTCCAATTTGAATTTTTCCTATTGTGATATCATTTGGAGCCGTTAACGTCGACATCTCATTCATGCTAAAATTAATGAAACTAAATTTAAATAAAGGAGCCTTAACGCTAGATAAGTCAAAAACAGTAAAAAGTGATGAATAACAAACACTATAAGTAAGAAGATTTTCTCTGTGCGATAACTCTTGTTTCCATGTGGAAAAAAGAATTTTTTCCTTTTATAATGGTCAAGAATTTTGAAAGTGCGATTTTGCCAATACACCGAAAGACACTATTTTACTAACTAGCCGGATTATCCAATTGCCATTAAATGGTGTCTTTCACTTCAGTCCGTGGAGGAGAGGTAAAGTAATCAAAACATATGTATATCTAATAACTAAGAGAATAAAATAAATAAGGGTTTAAGTAATGATTGATTTATTTTGATGGCATATGGTAGTCGTTTTTATTATACTATAAATTAGGAATTCACAAACGCGAACTGTTTGACGTATTAAATAAACATACGAACAACAACTAAGCAAATATTGTATGAGCCTAGAGCTAGATACAAGTACCCAGAAGGCACCAGTTAGATCCTTTAGAGAAAAAATACATCAATGATGCCATGTTTTGAAGTCCTGCGCTAACGTTATTAATGTTTTTATAACGCATGCAAAATTCTATATTTTGACTGGTTCAAAACGCAATCGAATTACAGAACTATCGCAGATAAAAAAAATTCACAAGACAATTTTCATTCGATTTTGATGCGTTATTTAATAAGAAGTAACGCTTCCATCAACTTACAAATATTGGTGAAGATAGTATGATAATAATAATAATAATATATCATTAGCGCGCTATAGTTCTTTTAGTTCACCGTATCACTGATGATAATACGTTCGAAATTTTGATAGATTTCAAATGAAGGTTTAAAAAAGGTCTTTTCAGGTACCGGAGATAGTAAGATGAACGTACTTTTGGCTCAGACAGCTGAGGTATAAGATGGGCTCCTCGTTTAGTGTATCCTTCATTGAAGACATAGTATTTTCGCCACGCTCTAGCTGCGGTAGTAACAAGGCAACGGAATGCAAACAAGTCACAATTGTAAACTTACTTTAATTTGATTGTTGCTTTTCTGACCAGTTTTTTCTGATCTAATTGTATGTCCGATTCATCAGAGTCGTTATTTGTAACACCACATTTCATTATTTTCATGTGGGGTGTTATTAATTATCAACTTTCCCTTTGAGCTTCACAAATCTCCCATCAACTAAAAGGCCATCCATTGAATTATAATACGGCTGAACAAATAATGTTGGATTGCTCCTTGCAGCTTTTTTTTTGTTGCACTACTTAGAAAATTTCTAAGTAAAGTAAGTACCCAATCTCTCGATACACATAGAAGAGTAGCGATAGATCAGAAAACAACAGGCAGTCCAAGCGGTTAGAAAATACAAAAAGCCAGACTGCTTTTCCTGTGAAGTCGGCTATTACTTGGTACAAAGATCAACCGAAACTAAACACGAATGTAGAAAAAGCAACTCACTTAAACAGCGTCGTACGCGTAAGCAATGTCACGATGTCTACCAACAAGCGAATTTAACATTTACTTAATAACAAGGAAGCTACAAGGAAAACAGATTGAACATTGCTGCATTGGAGTTGAATTGATTGCCAAAGACCTTAAAGGAATAGTCTACTGATAAGTGTAGGTTCACATTGGTAAGGGAAATTTTAGCGTTATAGCACAACGATTTTCAAGTGAGGCACATTCGGCTAAACTTAGCTAAGGGCAATTTCTTACACCTTGCTAGTTATTTATTCTACAAAATCTTTTCTAGAAACTGCTGATCGGTACAACTGTGCTCTATCTAAACCGGTTATATTTGATAGATTACCCTTGCTGTCTTCTTGTGGGTCCTGTTAGTATACATGTTTGTGCGTCTGCACAATTGCGATTGATATTCATATATTATGCAGTGATGTGATACGGCTTTATTGTGCGTGACGTTTCCGTGCACCGAAACTCCATCGTAATGGCTCCTGGAATAGAAGCTTTGCTTAACACTGACAAGCCCGTCACTTTCGACTTGTGCACGTTGCCGTGTGGACGATTTCACAAAAAGAACGTGCGTTCAGCTAATCTTATTCGGTTGTCCCGGCCGATCTCTGCATGCATACGGCTTTTCCGCGGGCCGGTGGTCCAGCGGTGACCAGTTGTCCTCCAACAGCTCCCTGCAGGCAACTACATGCCTTTACGCAAACAGTGTGTTAACAAACCCCAAAATGGGCGAACCTTTCGTGGATAATGCAGTAAGGAAGCAGCGTTACAGCTTATTATTAAAAGAGCTACCTGGATCGTACACATAATTGTAGTTCAATAAAAATATAAAACACTCTCATACACATCACAGATAACGAAAAAATCGTATTGGGTTAACGTGGGACCTTCACCCTCAAAATCCTTTCCTATTGTATTAATTGGCTTGTTTAGCAGCTGCATTGCACGTTCCCTTATTATAGAGAATCGACTGCTTTTTTACCCTAAAATTTATTTTTTATTATGCATATTTCCCAGCCGACTGCTCAAATGATTAAAAACAGACTCAGAACATTATGGTCCAAAATAGTGTCTTCAGTATCGAAATATCCTTGGAAGATAGTACGTAGCACAAGTAGGAAAAATATTTGAAGTGCCATATTTCGTATAAAATGGAATATATAAGTTCCGTTCTTAACGAAGTGTACTCTCAAGATTGTGGCAGAATGGTAGATAGTCCGTTTAATCGTCCGCGATTGAACGCCATTGCATTCAAGTCTTGTCGTCAATTGTTATCGTCAATTTCCGGGTGCCTATCGACCCCCGCAAGCACCTTGTATTGATCACTGATGCGGCATCAGCAATAGGATAGCCATGGATGGCTCAAGGTTTTTCTGATTCTTACAAACGTCTTTATAAAATATGACTCAGCTGGTGATTACATACAACGTTTGGGCCAAATATGTTGTACAACTTCTTTTGTAAACGTTAATTATACGAGTCCAACCACTGTTTGAATTCTCAGTTAGAAAAAGCATTTTAAAATATATAAGCAAACTTAAAATAATAAATTTGATCACTTATAACTAATCACTTTGGCATAATTATTCCGCTGTACTATGTTCTTAGACGCAAGCTTAAATTAAGTAATTGGGAAAATATATGTTTTACAGTGTAATTTCCTATAAAATCTGTTTCCTTTTGCGACGGAATTCGGTAAAGGTTTTGATTTAGTCTGAGTACGCTACGATAGATTTGGTAAACAAGAATGCGAGTCTTGAAGAAAGTAGATCTTATCAAATGTTTTTATTCAATGGATCTTGAATAAATTACAATCATATAGGCATATACTGTAAGCATATTGGCTTTATGTTCATAGAATATTTTTCTAATTTCTAATAGTGCGGCAAATGAATTCAGAAGCCTTTTTGTGCAAGAAAAACAAGAGGCCCCGGCGAGATTCGAACTCACGATCTCCTGTTTACTAGACAGGCGCTTTAACCAACTAAGCCACGGCGCCGCACGGTAAAGCGACCATTATTGTTTTATATGCACCGTGGGCCATAATATTGTGATCAACAGTTACTGAGTGCAATAATATTGTGCTCATCTCAAAGCTTTCAGCTTTCCACTACCGCGCGAGTGATATATATGAATACCCTTTATGACAATCCCTTGTTTAAAAACAATTTATTAGCTAGCTTCATCGTGACTATCCGTGCCTTTACCGCGACAACTTTTCACTCGTCAACCAGTAAAGCTTCTAGCTACGACAATGTTTAGAATGGCTTGGACTAGTAATTACGTTATCTGAAATCTTTCTTTATCACTCTGGGCCAATAACGTCTTAAAAATATTTTCTAAAGGGTTTGGGGCGCAAAGCTAAAAGCTTTACGATATGAAATAGGGTAGAGTAGATATGGATTGTAGGTTTTTAGCGTTTGGTCCTTATTGTTGGATGGCTATGAGCTATACTGAGTAATGTCTAGATTATTTCGACTGTATAAAAGGATGACACCGTTCTTCACGAACCATTTTCCTACAAAAAACAACCACATAGATTCATGAATCCATAAAAGTAAAACCACTGCAAATAGTATGAGATGCGTGACATACCCTACGGTGTTCGTACAACAAAACTACAAGCAGTCAAAAAGGAAGGAAAACAAAAGCAATTAAATAAATAAATATTTCGTATAAACACTTTATTCAAATGAAACATTGTCATCGTGGACTCGAAAAAGTCTATATATAATTCCTGTAAATGCACTTAGAGTAACTCAATAAATAAATGTGTAACCACCCAGTTGTATCCATTGTTGTTAATAAAAAGCGTTACCTATTACGCCGACATGTTCAATTTTATTGTCTCGATCCAACAGACAATCCAGGCAAACGATAACAATGTCTATTTTTATACAGTAGATGCAGCTTCAGTAACCACTTGTAAAGCTTTAATATTAACTCTGAACCATGTTTATATGAGATACCAAGGTTGCTTGAAAATCAAGCATTTCACTAATGCACTTATGTTTTAGAACATCTTCCATACTGTATCGATTCACGCCTCCAACTATGGGCTGTTTAATATCCTGTAATGTTGTCACTAACGACTCACTCCTTGTAGAGGCTACCCGGAATAAGTTGGCATTCCACAGGCATGTGCCCACGTCAGTTCGGCCAAACAGCTTCGAACTACTCTTCAAATCGTCGTTAATTCCGAAACATAAGGTCACATAGCCCGAGTCAGAGCTTTTCAAACCTTCGCGGCTCTTGACAGCAACCGTGAACATGACTACACTGTCTGGAATTTGTAATTCTTCAGCTTGACCTTGACATCCGTACAAAACGCAGTCCCGACCCAGGACGAGCTTCGCTACCTTGCTAAAATCACAAAACTCTAGAATATATCGGCCTGCCGATTGTGGGCCAGTGGCAGGGAGACTAGAATGAATCCTCACCGAAGACCCGGCATCAAGGCCAAGCTGCTTCTTAAATAAGAGATCACTACATAAATGGTCAAGGTACTCTGCCAGAGTGCCTATGTGATAAAATATAGATTGTGGTAAAACAATAATTGATAACTCGAATTTCTGCAGCATCTGCTGGAGCTGTTTAGTCGCTTTGGGTGCTTTCTTTCCGAGGCAAGTAAGAAAATCTCTGTAAGCACAGATCTCTTCGTTGAGTGGTAGATGTTGCTGATAATAGGAGATCAGTGCTTTGACGACATCGGCACCGAAGGCGAATGCGCTGTCCGTGTAGGCGAAACTCTCCGCTAAAACAGCTTGTTGACGATTCATCTCATCCATCGAAGGTTTCTGAAGTACTCGAAGACAGGGCGTGTTGATGCAGATAGGGTAGGCTAACTCTGGAAGAACGTATACTCCATGTCCTCTAGCAACCTCAAGTGGTGAGGGATGTGCCAATGCCGTAAATCCACTCGCATTAACCTTAAAGTTTCCATCTAGAAATAGTTCCGTACACACATTCACTAGGTTAAATATTATCATTATTTTACTTAATAATAATATTAATACATGTTTAGTTCAGACACACTGCATGGTTGAATTCTTAAATAAACCACTTATGATGTGTTATCGATTAGAGCTGACGCACCGATTGCATATATTTCAATGTCGTCGGAGGCTGTGAGAAACACGCCTGAAGTCATTTTACGGCAAAATGGAAGGTACATTGCCAGCTTTAGGTCCAGCATTGTTCCCACAGAGCAATTAAACGAGGATAAATCACCTTTCGGATTACTGGCATTCGAATTGCCAGTTTCTTTAAAATGCTGAAACAGTAACACAGAAAATATTATTAAATCACAGATAAAAACATTATAAACTATACAGGTTCTGCTATCACTAAAAATCATTTTACCGCACCGTTTAGTGAAATTCATTATTTTCTTATGAAATTATTGCTCGGTAGAGTCTGGTTTCGATTTATTTCTCCCAATAGGTAATGAAATAACATTTAGGAATAACAACAATAGAACTCTAACTTTCAAACAACGGCATAGTGCCATCTTATATTTCTTTACTATGACTCTGTACCACTTGTATACATACAAATTTTGCAAAAGGTATAACAACGCGTTAAAAGAAATACGTCGATACTTTCTGATTACATCCAGCTAAGTACCAACCTTTTTTTCTAAAGGTAAAGGTAATCTAGCGAACAATTTGCCCAATGCTGAATGTTGAGGAAGTCGTCGACTTTGTCCACCGGTATGAATAAGCAGTACCTTCCGACTCATTAAATTTTCCTGGCCCCAAATAGAGCTGAGTTCATTTAAAACGTGCATAGTTGCACCGCCAGATCCTGTTTTAGACAGTTAAACGAAGCTATAACGTGTTTCCAATTACATGCTACTGGGACTTTCCTGGCGGTTTCAGATATACTTCACAGGTTGCTTGTTATGTATTTCACAGACTTATTTAATGTACTTGATGAATGATTTAATCTGTTTTATTCATTTGATATTAATTAGATTGTTTTAGATATGCCCACACATCATTCCTAGCTAAGAAAAACTAAACAGCCCATAGCGGTGTTAAGAATATGGACAAGTAGGCACTCTAAAAGTACCGTAAATATTTACCCATTTTATATTGTGGTACGTCCTCAATTGCCAAATAGTCGACCAAGGGTATAGTTGCGCTCTGCTTAAAACGGGCAATGTGCTCATGAAAAGCCTCACGCTGGGCTTTATCACAAACGGAGAACACTACCGCATCCCAGAATGACGCAGCACACTCTTTTGCCGATAGACCTAAATTAAAATTCAAACAAAAAAATGTAACATGCCTTGCGCTGTACATTGATGCATGATGCCAAAAAACTTATGCAAGAAATACTGCCCAACTATGGTACTGCAGTGTGTGGCGCCGCATGGTACCTGAGGCATATCGCCGTACATTTTATACAGATGGATGTCCTTCCTGAAAAATGAAAGCCCACTGTTTGACACATCTGACATAACGGAACTATGAACTGCAAAACATCTAGCTATATGTCCGTTCTGGTTAAATTCTAGTTTTTTTAGACTTTATTAGTCTTATGTCCGGTAATATAACAGTCAGAATTGACCTCCGCTATCTTCCTTCTTTCTTCCATCTTTTAATGAATTATTAATAAGCACAGATGATCGAAAGCTTGCATCTGAGTCTCAGACCTAGAAGTGCGACGCTTTTTTGTTTTTGTATTGTTGTGTTTGTTCAATGATGAACGATGTAAGCCCGTGGCGCACCTCAATAACGCAAGTTTGACTCCGTCAAGCCTTTTGGCCTGTTTTGGTGAGAGATGCTCCCAGACAGTTGGATTCCGCAGGAAGCGCTCGCGATAACCTTCATCAAATGCGGCCTGCTTAATGCGCAAAAAAAGCCTCAAGGGCACACATATTCTACGCTCGCAACCACCGCTCACCGCATTCTGTCCCTGATATACCCTAAAGGTTCGACCATTCCCGGGCAAAATCACTTTTAATTACTTGAAGCTATTCACATACTTCAAGGTCATTCTGCCTATGTGGACTGTATCGAAAACAGCACAGTTACTTTTATGGCGGAGCTTCATGACCTGTGCTTTATCAATGTTGTTCAACAGTCTAGTCTCATTCACGTTATAGGATAGCCTGGCAAGAGCTTGCTGGACATAAAACCGGCTCATTTTAAATAGGTCAAGAGTCGGCGTTAGTACCGTTTTTACCTATTGCACCGAATTTTAAACATAGAGTAACGTGTCGTTGCAGCAGAGGTAGTAGTAGAAAGGCTCAGGCTATTGCTCTGTGCAACGGCAATTGACTGAGCAAACGGTTCCAACTGGACCAAAACGGCTTTTATACTCGCCGAGCCCCACCAATATCGTCTTCATTAAAGACAGCACACTCTATCAGACTCTGCAAGCTTTAAGCTTTTGTTTTATCAAACGCCGATTTAAAATCCAATAAAACAGCAAAGAGTGCCTATTTTGGCCTCGTGTGACACGATGTACCTCTTATAGTAATATATTATCTGTTGGAGAGTGGAACATCCTGTGAAAGGTCCATGCTGTTCAGCCGGAATATACGAAACTAGCGCAACTGTCTTAGACAGTGTATACAACTCGGAACTTTATGAATGCGCAACTGCTTCGTTGGAGTGTTCGAAGCAAATACGTTATGGCTTACCTCTTAAGCGATCATACTCGTTGAAGAGTAGCCTAATCTCTTTGGAGCAATCAATCAAGTCCATTGTTGAAGATTGGCTGTGGCCACCATAAGACGTTTAACGTCCTGTAAAATATCGATCTAAACAACAGCAGACATTCAATTTCGTTCTTAAACATACAAAGACAACGTACTTATACTCATCAGATTTTTATCGTTATTTATTTGTGGAATTGTTTCTCCTTTAAAAAGAAAGTCACATTTTTATCGCGCCCTCTTCTATACTGTTAATAAGATGTCTCTGCGTTTAGATCATCAATACCAATGAGTATCTAATATTTGTACCCAATTTTAGAGCTTGCTGAACATTGTCGGTCTCTAGGAGCTACCATCTACTGGTATTCTTTTCACACTAAGAATGCCTCCGTTAAACACCGTATAATGTAAGTTACCTCTACAAACGACTGTTTGGTCAAAATCACTGTTTACTGCGTACATTTAGGGCGTCGCTATATTCAAACAACGCACTAATTTCGATGTATGGTTAAATATCACTTGATATAAGAGAAAGTTAGCATTGTGATCAATTCCAGTGTCACGTCGTTGCTCCCTCTAAACAAAAAAGCTCACTACCTGAACATGAACTCCATCTGAACGATTCGAATGGAACTGCTAAAACTAGCTGACAAGGACAGTGACAGCTCCCGCGGCAAACTGGTGTAGTTTTCCGTTTGTTTATAAACAACCCAAGCGCACGTGAAGGCCTTGGATTAGTAGTAAGGTGTGTAAGAACTGCGTTAGTGGTTTGCGATTAGTTGTTTAGAATTGAAATTTTTAGGTTGCGGTTTAGAAAATAATACCAGCGGAATTGCGTTTTTAGAATTGTTTCTTGGTGCATATGGTTAATTATTATGTGTATCGAATAGCAGTGATAACATGACAGCTTAATCTCGGTGAGAACAGACTCTGGAGAGTTGAAACATGTCTTCCTTCGCAAAATCAAACAAAGCTGCTCAGCGAATTCACAAAGAACGACATCAGCTGGAAGACAGACAACACCTTGGGGCGCTTGAAAAGAAAAAGGTAGTTAAATTTACCTCTACGGCTATTAACTAATATTTGATAAACTGTACGCGTATTTTGTTTTTAGTATCTATTCTCTTACCAAGCTGTTTCTAGTAGATTATAATAAATATGAGGTAAATATAAAATAGGTAGTAGGATTGGGGAGCCACTCACAGACCAAACTCTGATCTTAATATTCCAAAGTAAACAAACAAGCTTCTCTGCGCAACTGATCAAAGTATGCACGCGGAAAAGAAAGTATAATTTCCTGTGGAGTTATGCGTCACACTAAGGAGAAGACCGAAATTAACGAAGTTGAAAGACAGTCTTTAATAACCGTGGGTGAAGCAGATAATGAAGAATAACTATTAACGTATTATTTTAAACAATTTTCCCTGTGTTTAATATTTCTGACTTTTAGGACTATCGGATTCGTGCCAAAGATGCTAACACAAAGCGAGCTCAAATTAAAAGACTTCGACAGAGGATTCTCGAAAAGAACGCGGATGAGTTCTATTTTCACATGAAGAACTCTGCCCTTGTCAATGGAGTTCACTACGATAAGGTAGTCTCGAACATTTGAAGTTAATTGCGTCCAATAAATCGTTTTTCTTTAAACGATTACAAAAGACAGTCATGCATCGTCTTGTGCACCGTTATGTGTAAAAGCTTTGCGTTCTTCAGTGGAAACATAATCACTGTCAAATCTTGTCATTAAAGTGTTATTCATTATCGGCGTTAGCGTATAATCGGACCCGGGTGTTAAAACCTGGTAACAATACGTACTAGTGAAAGCTAATTTGTCTATTGTTTTTTGGATATTGGATATTTTTTGAAAGCCGGCTGTCGTTGATTTAATTTAGGTAAAAGGACAGGAATTCACAGATGAACAGCTGAAGTTGATGCAAACGCAAGACCATCGTTATATCCAGATGAAGCGGGTTATTGAGACGCAGAAAATTGAAAAGCTAAAGTCGGAACTTCACTGCATCGGCCTTATTCAAGAGGTATTGTAGTCCTAAACTAAAGAGAAGCCAATACCAGCATTACATTCCTATTTTATCCTAGCATTATCCTAACATAATTTTTGGGTAGTGTAGTTTAAAAAAAGAATCACATATATTTCACTGTGAGGCTTTATGTGGTATAAGCCCGCACTTGAGGCAGACATATACTCTTAATAATTAAATTTAGTTTACTAAAAGTGTGGTAATAATATTGGTCAATGGACTCGGTTTTTCCAATAAAAAACAGGACAACATAAAACCAAGAATCAAAAATAAATAGTAAACTGCGAGGAAAATGCATCAAAAATTCTGTGTCGTTGGTTTTTATTGCTAATGATAAAATATACTGGAAAAAAATGCATATTCACTAGATCACGAATTCTGTGTTCGTAGGGCATGAGTTAGTGCTAGCTGGAAGAGGGTACCATGTCCATTCGACAAATGTGTTACGTACTATCCGTTAAAATAAAACGATACTTGTATCAAAGTAGCGTTTAATGTGTCGGTATTCACACACGACTAATTTATGTTCTTCTGTGAAGGCGAGCAGGCTGAACAAAGCGATGATGCCCGGTTGCTGCACCCAATCTGAGGGTTCACCATTTTTGTATGGCTTAAAGCCTATATAGGTTTCCTTATTTAATGTGTACGTTCGTAATTTTATAATATACATCGTTAACCGTACAGTAATGGAATGAGTGCTTTCTGAAACAGTGATGTTGAAATTACATATTTAGGTGACGAATAACCATACTTTCTTCGACGACGATGGTCAGCCTATAGAAAAAGTCAAAAATCTTGATAAAAAGTTAGGCACAGCGAAGGAACTCCTTGATCGAAAGTATAATCGCTTAAAAATAGAAGATCTTCTGCCAGAAATGGCAGTTGACGAAGAAACATTAAAAGAAGCTGCCAAAGAAACGAAAAGAAAATACCATGAGCTTGAAAGTCGGTAAGTGCAATTTTTGCGTACTATTAAAATGTGTTTAATGTGCACAATAAACGTGGACCACGAGAGGCAACATGAACTAGGTCGCTCAGAAATGTCTGCCCTACCTTACGTAATTTGCGTCGTCAATTTTTGAATAACCTCTTTCACAGCGGAAAAAAGATGGCGAATAAAAAAAGTGCTTGTTATGGTATCATTCTATATGCAGTATAATAGAGTGTAAAATTAATTTTAACGTAGTGCATTTGTGGTTCACAAGCAAAGTCAACTCGGATCGGAGGAGATTCCAAAAGTTTTGCTTTGTCAGGTGACTAATGCATGTATTGTCAATTTTGTTCTCTATTTTTTTACTTTTTTTGTTTCAGCATAAAACGGGAACGTGAACTGCGAATTCTGGAAGAAAAAGTTCGAATAAAAAAACTTCTTTTAGATAAGAAACAACCACCTAAGACTAAGCTGCAGGACGGCTCGAAAGATCGTGCTCCGGTATACATTTGGGCTACAGAACGCAAACGTTAATTCTTTGAAGAAACTTCCTTGTAAGTTTACCAATATCGTGAATAAAATATCATCTTCGTTTTCAAACACAAACGTCATCTATTATTACATTAAAAGAGTCTTGTGTATAAAATATGTAATGAGGCTTTATTAGGTGGCGTACTAATGTACGTCATTGCTCTACGCACTTGAAGGCGATGATGTTCTACGAACGCAACGGTATATTGTTACGCTACTTGTAGTTAATCTTGTGGTTAAGTAGCTGGATTATCTGCGGTACACACGCAAGCCGTTAGATCTGTTTTATTTACGACAGTATAGTAGTGACGTGTTTGCCTAGTCGGTCTGAATCTCGGCGTAGAATCAACGAAAATCTAAGTGACTAGGATAAGATAATATCATCTGTTTCAAATTCTACAATTTTATGGCTAACCAAAACTAGATAAGTGCGACGAGTAAATGAAACCTGCATTAGATAGACATATAAGAGCCGTTTCTTACGTCGAAGTCCCTACGCTCCAATCCATTTCCGCGAAAAAATTTAGTTACCGAATAGTGTAACTCATTTTCCTTGCATCGATTCTGGTTGAGTGTTTCAGACTATTCTTATTAGAATAAGATCATAAGCAATAATAAAAATAATAATAGCATAATAAATAATACGTTTATTTATTGCTTGCGGTATCTTTAGAAACACGTCAGATGCATTATACAACGTTCTTAAAGTTAACCTATTTCTTCAAATCTAGGATATTCAACTTTGTCAATCATATTAATAGTCAACTTAAGGCTAACTTGCTAGTGTAATTCGATAGGATTCTATATATATATATATATATATATATATATATATAGTTTTAAACGCACGCGTATCATGTGTACAGCATGCTAATTATTTACATATGATGACACGTCTAGTTTCAATAAGCTTGCAATATTTAATAGAAGGTAAATCGAATCCAGCTGAAATCAACCTACGGTGTCTCACCTGTTGTTTCATATGATTAGCGGAAAGAGTTTTCAATTCACGTTTGTAAAATGATTTTCGTGATTTAGCTATTAGCGTTCATTTGGATCCGTGAATATAGTGAAGGTGGCGTTCAGTTCGCGCAGGACAAACGACGCAACCGCTAATTAAAAACACTGTTAGTACTACTACTTTACACAGCAAATATTATATCCTTTTTTTATTCATTTTTAATGCTTCTAAAGCGTTTATGCGCTCATATATATTTAATTCGAGAACGCGAACGTCATTCGCCTCAAGGCATCTGACATTCTCCTACTATTATAATCGTGTAATTCTGGCTTCATTAAACATTATAACCAATAAGTGACCTTTTCCCTACGCACTCTCCAATGAAAAAACAGAAGACCACGTCAAGTCCGACAATAGTGTTAATGGTAGCTTCTCTCACCGTCAGGTTTTTCCACGCGCCAGTTCGTGCCGAGCGCATCAGTTGACCGAAGCCTGAAAACACCTATTTAAATAAAAAGAGCAATAAATAAGACTACGTATATTGTAGTCAACTTTCAACAACTTCGCGCAATCTGCTTTCAGAGTTAATTCATAACTAAGAATTTTAATCGACGATAGAGTGCCACATGTGCCGAAACTCTACCAGGCATTTGAAGCGTCATTAACAGAATTACGAGGCACGAGGAAAACGTAAACAAATAAAAACAGTGTTCACATATTTCAATATACGTTTGTTTTACTCTAAAAATGTCAAACCTATACTTCATTCTGCTAGAATTATGGTCGAATGAAATGATATTTGTCACTATAGTAGTTAAATCTTTTATTCTACGCATATATTATTAAAAATATCAAACAAAGCAGAGCGATACATTGTTATCCGTACTTTCACATATTTCTTTTATTGATTCATATCAGCCCTACCTGAGACAATTCTCCAGGAGAAGGCGGTACAAGCTCGACACGAGCGTACTTCAGGAAAGTGCCGATTTTTGGCTTGAGCACCGAAACCGCTCGAGCCACAGACATCTGTAAGATAGAAAAAAAAGAGCACAAAAGCATACACACATAATTTACGATTGAAATACATTGACTAAAAAAATATTTTGTTGGCAGCACATATATACACACAAACCTTCTAAACAGGTGAAACAAGTGAAAAACAAATTCATGAATAATAGCAAACGCTTGCAGAGTGCAATGTTCATACTTAAATGATGTTTACCTAAACTTTTATATAAGTTTATATAAATTTTCTTACAAAGGTGATAATTATCCTCGCTTTTACCGGTATATTTAGTACAGAGATACGAAAATGATTGCTTGGTTTGGCACAGTAGCAACAAACAAACAGACTTTTGTGGTATTCACACAATGTCGTAATCATTAAGATCTATTCATGACAAGAACAATTCAAAACGGACATTTGGGTTTTTGCCTAAAGCACAGATCGACTAAAAGTTTATCATATCTAATTAGAATTTTTTCATACAGAAAAAACGTGAGGTTTCACGCATTCAAATTTCCAAAGTTACGACTACGCTCTTCAGAAATAACTGCAAAAACAATGTGTTCGACCATGTTCCCACGTGAGTAGTACAGAGTAGCTACTTATTAAAAAACGCGTTTTCGACTTCTACAATTCTCGACATGAAGAGAATCGCAATCTCTATGCTATCAGTTAAAATGCGTTACGTTGGTCTGATATAATTTCTTTATCAACATCACAGGGCTCATGCTGCTACCTCTAGTGGGAAAGAAACACCAGGAAGTGCAAAATCGCTAACATCATTAGCAAAGTTTATTCGTTAAAATCCTAAGATGTATAAAAATAGAGATAACTCACTCACTTTTGCAACTTTTTAAAGAGAAATTTCCGATTGCCGAATCTAACTGACCTTCCGATCTCAGCAGGGACGATGGGGTGGTCGTCTGCGGATGTTTGCAAATACGCGTGGGTCAGCTTTTATACCCTAAGCCGTTTGAACAGCACAGGGGAAAGTGCGCAATAATTCAAAACTACATGCCTAAGGGGGTAAAAATGCGATTAAAATAAATCATGATGTATGCATGTATATGACGATTTGTTTTACTGTAGAGTAATCTAAAAGATTTGCAACCTTCCAAACCTACTAAACTATTTTGGTACTCAACATTGAACTTAACAGCCTGGTTTATTCGAAAGTCTTGAAAGGATTTTGTTTCGTATTTTTAAAAATTCAAATGAGCTTTTTGACACTTGTCACGTTTCGTGTAAAAGTTTCTCAATGTTTCGCGTAGAAGACCTGGTTTAGTCAAGAGTAATAAGTAAATCTATCCTACTCTTTTCCAAATCCGGCCGCACACACGTAGGTACACCTTTCACCTAGCTCATATATCAGCCTATCTGCTATGATACATTTGTGTACGACTCTGGCAATTAGCATAGTTAGAAGTATTTCGATAAGGTTTTTTCGGCCTTTCTGCAGTACTCTATTGTAGGCAGGATATATGTCCTCACTCTTCGAATGATAACAAAGCTTACAAGTGTTAATTTATAGGACAATCAGCAGGTAATATATGTGGATAAATAAAATCTCAGGCGCTCGAACACACAGGCCTGCTACTAAATAAATGTTCTGAATTTTACATTCGATACTGTCGTTAAGCGTTGTTTCAGACAGCTGACTAATATTTGGTCGCCGAAACCTACCCATCCGCTGAAAATGATCAAAATCGTTAAAATCGTTCTCGATATTGTCAACACGAATATATATATCGTCGTCGTTCAGTATGAAGCGTGATATAACGAATTCCACGTATGCATTATGATTTTATGACTTTATTCTGTTATTTGAACAATGGCTGATGTACACCGCTTCTGTAGAAGTCTGGCTACGAGAGTCGTGGAGTTCCCAAAAATCATTTCTGCATCATGTCTAGATTTGAGTAGTTTCTCTATTAGGAAGTTGTTGAGATTTCAAAGAAAGCGGTGACCTATAAAAGCAATATCTAGTGAAGTGTCGTAAAGTGTTGATTGACAGATAGCCTGCGACTGCTGTCTTTGCATTTTTGCTACCATAGCTCTCGCGCTGTGAAGTCGATCATTACAGTTTGACAGAAGTGGCTTACATCTGTGAGTTTTTCAGTATTTGCGCTCGTTGGCAGTACCGTGCCGTGTGCCGTGATTGACGAGCCCGAACTCATATAGTAGACATAGTAGACCACACCCACATTAGACCGCCAAACGAAATACCATACATTTTTGCAGCAGTATATTATATACAATATTCCGTCGGTTCAATTGTATCTACGCACTGACGTGACTACCTGCCATTACCGTAACTAGTCAAATCACAAGTCACAATTCAATGCAAGAACGGATCATTATTGCAACATGGGAGCGAAGAAAAGTGGGCGTCTCTACGTTTGATTTTGTATTAATTTGTTCAATTCTTATATTATTAATTTACGTGAGGTAAAAAGGTTCCCGAAACCCGTTAAACTCATGGCATGGACGTTTCTAGTGGTAGAACCTGAACCGAATACGAGATTTCTACAGTGAGCATTCTCTGCCGCTGTAGTCCCAAAATGGAAGTCGCGATCGCAAACCACTTAGGATTTTCTATGTCTCAGGAAAGCTTGCCTGTCGAAAGCCCGATTAGCGATATACGAACGAAGGGTCTCTCTCGGAAAGGAGTACATTTACACGCCGAGTATAAGAGAGTGTTGCGAGATATTGTGCCGCTTTAAAATGGCGTCACTTTAAAGTGTGCGATTAATGTTTGTCATGTTTTATGCTAAATCAGGTTTTCAAAATATAGCATATATTCGACTAAAGACGTTTTGGAAGATCTGCTAGGATCGTTATAAAACAGCTATCACTGCACTAAACAGACTCCGTGGTTCTAATACTATAGATAGCCAAATTGAAGAAGCTTCATCGTGCATCCATAATAGGAAAGTTCCACCCAAAATGCTAGTAGAAAAACTCGAGCTATAGAGAATATTAATTCTGTAAATCGACTGCACTCTACACTGATTATCACGATATACCTTAAGAACATGGCTGACACGGCCCACGCATGTTCACTGCTTCCAAACTGGGTGCAAACTAAACGTCATTTCAATCATTTTAACCATTCTATATTACAGTCATTTACACTATTTTAGTTTCGTCAGCATGTTCGATTTACGTCACGTATTTTTCGTGTCGCTCACGCCGGTGTAACTTATCAATTTACGGCCTGTATCAATCAAAAGTAATGCATTCTTCAGCTAATGAAAAGCAACAACATATTGCTCTATAACAATCAATTTTATTAATTCGATTAGTCGTAGTTTTATCATGTCTTCCCTGGATACCGCATTGCGTAATTCTGTGCCCTTTATTCTATGGCAGAATTTATCGGCATGTCCTGCGAGAAGCAGAATTACACGGTATTAGCTTATCACTAAACAACTATTCGAATCCTACATGTCGAGTCGTGTGAAGTCCTAATCTGTTTGTGACGTGGTATATTTTGAAATATACTGAAATGGAGTAGTTACATTTTATCTCAATATCGCGTATTTTTAGAAGGAATATTCCACTACCATCAAAACCGGAAGTCGCAATATGACTGCTCCAACAATCACCATTTACCAAACAATTGAGAACAACTAGCAAACGTCAGGGATACTGATTTCGGACTAATTTTTTTAAAAATTGAATTTGACCAAAGGTACTATTTAAAGGGCTTAGTATTCACGATACTGATTTTACCATTGTCCTAATATGAGTAGGTACTCCAAGTACTTATAGTGAGTAATTAGGCTTGCAGTGCTCAAAATGGCAAAAGTCGGAGAATCTGCCTAACAGCTATAGGCAGTCTCGTAGATTCAAGCTTTGAACATTCGGCGTACATATCGACGTATACCGGTTAAGGTGAGGGTTAAGGAGCGGGATTGTTTATCCACTGGAAAGTTTCAAGCCATATAAAACACTGTATATATACATACATATATATAAACCTATAAAAAACTGCAACACAACAAGGCGCATTCGTCTACCAGGACATTAGGTTGTCTTCGCTCTCAACTCAATGTTCATGATAGTTCGGTAAAGCCATTGACGACAGGCATGTCATACTTACGCACCATCACTGACAAGTCATAAGGTATTCATCAGTGTGCCGCTGTTAACTGTTCGGGTGTGCTGAGTTTTGCGAGGAATCGATTTCAGCTTTTGTTCTTAGAAGTAATGCCCTTTAGAAACTGCAAGTTCCACTCGAATCGCTGGAGGAGTGTGGATGATCCTGCTCAATGAAAATTTACAGCAGCACGGTTTTTATTAAAGTTAAACAACGATTCCGGTTAAATAAAAATGCCCAATAAAAATGCATTATTATTATTATTCTAGTTGCATTCTTTATTATTTACAACTAGGACGTATTGAGCGAAAGGTCCCCTATGCTTATAGTGTCCAACTTCCACAACATTAAGAGTTATCGTTGGACAATAATTTATGGATGGGTAATAAGGACAGACAGTATCTACGTGTTATTTTTCTTACTCGTGTGCTATTTTCAGGTGACTAGTGGAAGATTTGTTGAGAATAATGAGCAACCCCAGGGGAAGTCATAGTTTTTATGCGTACTTCGTAGAGTAAATGTATTAAACTAGGTCATTGTTAAATGGCTGACAGGTGTTTTGTAATGATCTGAATATAAACGCTCATAGTCATATTGGATAGTGCTGGCCTAAGGGTGTTTTGTTCAGGAAAATCGAATACATCCGCATTACTCGTCGGTAAAGAAAGGAAAACGCACCACCAAATATGTAACATAATAGTTATAGTGCCTTGATTCTTACGGATAAATTTAACCAAATATAAAGAATAAAGATACACTTTGTGACAGTCTTCCAATCAAATGAGTACCATGGGATAACATAATTGAATTGATTAAATGCCTGCAATAACGTCACACGTCGGACTATTAGTAGTGAGATTATTTACAAAGAAAAGATTTCTATTTATGTATCGGGTTAACTCGTAACTCTTTTACGATGGCCGGCATTTCTCAAGGTCTGTAGCCTTGCTAAAGCTAGAACACTTTGTAGAACCAACTCTTAGCTCATATCGCTCTATGGCATAAGTTGCAAGGCATACAGAAGTAAAGGGCTTGATGAAGCCATCTGCTTAGACTAAACATGAGTAGGGGCTACAACGTATTTTCTATTATTTTTTCACACTTTTTAGAGCATTAGAGAATATCTATGTTTCAACGCAGTTCGGCTGCTCAATTGTTACTGAGTCCGTCAGAGATCAATTGTAAAAAGGCTACATACAGGACGATTAGAATAATATTTTATATTCGGCGTGTTAGCTTCTTATGACGAACAAAATGTGCCGACGGGTTGACTCGTAAGTTTTACTGATAGTATAGAAGCGTAAAACGGTAACAACACCAGCGATCTCAGACTAACTAGGATGCCTTCGACTGGGGGATGATTAAAATATCGGTTCTTTGTTGCTCACTTTTAGCAGCCAACCTCCTTTCAAAAGTATCAAACTCACCCTGTTTGGCAACCTTTGTTCTGCTCGGCGCAAAATTTCAAACCTTTCAATTTCTTCATGACTCTTTGCCAGTGGTACAGGTACAGTTGCGAAACGAACCCTGTTCGGTGGCGCCCTTCTGTTCCTACCCGCGGTTTTTTTAAGCACGCTTTTTACCGATGCTGAGGGCAGTGAAGACTCATCTTCCCGGCGTAGAGTTTGGCGTCGCTTTGACATTTGGTCGACTCGAAGATCCTTTCAATGGCCTGGTCTTAGTGGAGCAGCAAGGTAAAGCAGCTCGCTAGACTAGATCTGTACGAAAAGTCACGGCAATAATTGGTATCCGATATGTGCTGGATAATTGAGTGCGGTCGTGGGGCACGCCTGATTGGTTAGACATGATTGATGCGAGGAAAAAAGAAGTACCCCAAGTGCGTTGTCAGTAGGATCACTTTGTTAGTGATTTTTATTGATAATAACAAGGATGCGTCGTGCGTATTTTTGTTATAGTGTCACATTATAACTCTTCTAAATTGATGAAGGGCATTGTTGTGATCGATAGCTGTCACTTAATTGAGACTGGGGAAACCTAAGTCTGGGTTATTTCATTTACGAACAAGAAGGCTCGATCAACTAACATATTTTTTGAGATAACATTGTGGGAGCATAAAGCGTAATGTAGGCACAATGACGAAGCGTGAGGGAAAACATCGTATTATGGCTTCACCTTGTGCACTTTGAGGTTTCCAGATTATACAAGTGGTAACGTAAAAGATATGTTTACATTTAGAATAGGTGTAGTTTCGTTTCACGGAGGATTTGGCATTACTGTATGGAACGAGCACCATAAAAGTTAGATCAGTTGCAGAAGGTATGGCTTGCAGTGCGTGCCTTTCAGAGTTTCGCGTGAATATCTGACAAGCAGGTCGAGACTGCTTCTGCCTGCAGCACGATAATGTTGTCTATAAGTACAAAATTGGACTAGAGACTTTTTCTTCCATTGCCAATCCCCATAATTGTAGGTATAGAAATACATTTCACTCGATAGCTCCATGGCGTCTAACTCAAAATAAGGGGACGCATTAAATAGGTGATCATGCGAAATATAAGCTTAAAATCCAATGATGGCTGGTCTTTTTACATTTCTGCTCTTTCATGTATATTTTACTAATATCTTTATATGTTTATAATATTTTTGTAATATTTATCAATATCTTTATATGTTATATAAAAGTATGTTTTAAAACTGTGCATTAAAATATTTCTCTTGGCGATGCCTAAGAACTACGAATTCTCCATTTGTTTATTTGTTGATTTACGCAAGAAGACAATGAACCATTAAAAGATAAAGGATTTAAAAAATATTTGTAATGGTAGGTTGATTTGAGTTTGCCAAATCTTTGAAGTATAACCAGTTTGTTTTTGTGACTACCATATGATGAATACATCTGGTCGTTGCGTACAATGTTTATAGATGTTAGAATAATCGAAGTTAAAGGCAAGCCTTACCTTAGACTTTTAGTACCGGAAAAGAACCCGTATATTTAACATATGTCAAAAGCTTGGTGCATGTAGCAAACTTCTAATGTTCTCTCAATTGATATGACTTTTCCTACATTTTTTTTTTCATTTACATGGGCTTGAAAGACTTCAATTAGTTTCTAGATCTATTTTTGTTAATGTTGAATTGAATAATGAATCGTAACCGTTGTGTGATGCACCCAGTAGCGCCGTGTGTCTTGCCTTAGGCACCGCCATTTGTTCAGGGTTCATTTCACGGAGAACCCCTAAAGAAAGATCAACTTCGGTGTAAGCTGGCGTTTGACTTTTGTTGCTACTGCATGGCTAAGTCCCACAACTCGTCGCACCTTTTCTATCTGACACTCAAATAAGTAATACATGAATTAGTATTTCGTGTATTGAAGTTTTTATTGCAACGATATAAGGGTTTGTACGGTCATATGTCTGTTATATAGGTAACCAAGTTGCAGCAGCTGAACACTGGTAGCTTTTTTTCGGGGCATCTCACAGGTTAATATGAGTGGCAGCATGTTCCAAGATAAGAGCAACTATCAGAATGTTTTTACTTAGCGTTCTGGTATAGGAGGCATCAGTCATTGTTGATTTGAAGCTATTTTCATCGTTCAATTTATTCAAGAATCTTCGAAGCATACTTGGCAAGGTTTGCGAAATTCGCAGTTCAACAATTAGTCAAGAGACCTGATTTAAGTGCAATAGTGTCCAAGGTATCGCATATAAAAATTTACTTAGACAAAGGCAAAGTGTACGAAATGTCACGCGAACGATTCTCCTCGTTTGAGGGTACACAAATTAAGTAATTAAAGTAGGTTGCTGTCTCAAAATCTTTTGCCATCGATGGCTTTTCAATAAGAGTCGGAAAGTGCATACTTTTCGTCCGAAGAAGCTTCAGGAAGTCTAGAAAACGCTGATGTGTTTATTAATTAAAAAAAAAAAAAACTCTTTTCGCTACAACGTATCCAAACCACCCTTCTGTACAGGAACTATTCATTTATATACTGACCGTTTCCGTTTTCTGTCACTCTTACGAACTGGAGCAGCAAAAAAACCCTCTGCAGAGTACTACTTAGTGGAGCTTTTATCCTTTTGATTAGCTCTTAAATTGTCACTGTTACTAAGATTGTTCTTTTAACCGTTTCGAGCGAGTGCTTTCAAGATTGTCACAACGATTTAGATTGCCTTGAGAAGCTTACACTCCTTCGTACACTTGTATTACGAATTATATAATGTTTTGCTACAATCTCATAATGAGAGAATTCATATTGCAATAATTTTTTTGCATTATACCTAGCATTATACCTGCGAACACCTAGTAACAATTCAAAATCGGTGAGGGATTTCGTCCTAACTTTAGATAACGTCCTAAATTAGAATCAGAATAGTTTCTCATATATAAAATCTTTTAGTATGAAACGGTCAACTTAAACATGATCACATCAAAACAGATTCCGATATGCAGCTGAGACAAGCCAAACTGAATTAAAGACAGAAAATAAAAACGGTAATATCTGAAACGGAGTACCTTGTATGTGCTTGAGTCGCCAGAGACGATTGGCGGAAGTAGATGGCAAGAATTACGTCATAAATATTAGCAACTGCGTTGGATAGATCCTTTACTTACAGTTGCTGATACTTTATCCTATACGATCCTATATGAAATCGGTGAGCAACGAATCCATATTCTAAAGGAAAACCTTGAACCAAATGAATGAATGTAGGAGGCGTACACATCAATTAAATAAGGCTCAAGGCCAACAGCAAGTGATGTGCAAAAGGTTCTAACGCGGATTCATGTCAAATACGTAAGCTCAAACGATCAGGTCTGAACGACTGAGTTTTCATAGCGTACGACGTTTTGTCAACATCACTCGCTAGCGTTAATAAGGGAACTCTACTAAAATGAAACCAAGGCATCCGTTAACCATTATGGCGCCCCGCAGAAAGAGCGGCTTTTGTTACGCTATGATAATAAGACGGCTGTTTTTGACGGTTCAAGTAATCGATGAGCACGTTCAGTCACTAAGCTAGCGACTAATTGAACGAATTAAGCTGGTAAAGCAAAATCAGCCCTTACTTAACAGCCTTTCGACGTTGGAACTGGAGCCGGTCGTCCCCTTATAATCGTCACTATGTCATTGGGCGAGACCTGACCAAGGGACACGTCTTCGTCATTGAGGAAAAGAGAGCATAAACGTGAAACGACCATGTGCCGCCATGAAAGGAAACACTCGTCGTGAGATTCATTCTAGACATACTGAACTTGAGGGATGCTCCTTGATTCAACATTACGGCTTGCAGGTCGCTTTAATGTACAGCCCGTTCTTTAAGTCCACGTAATGATGACCATTGAGTGTTATCTGGGCTCGCAAAGCATCAGCGGACAAGACCTCGGATAGAGTGAAAGTTTGCCTCAACAAAAATGCATAGCTTCTGCAGACAATCCTTATTTCGACTTGTCCTACCCCCCCCCCCCCAGCCAACGTTATCTTTTTGTGTTGACACATTCGTCTCGTAAAAAAGTGATGGACCAAGATAAAAAGCCGCATGACATTCAAGTCTAAGATTAACGAGTAGTCTTGCAAACAATGAGAAACATGGGATCGTTCAACTACGTTGTACATAAATAAGCATAAATCATCCTCTCTGGCTACTACTTGCCAGTGTAATCAACGGGTATCAACTGCAGTGGTACGGTGAAGCCAAGGTGATATTAATAGAGGCACGTCACGCATATATATCAGAGGAGCGTTATATGAAAAATATAGGACACCAAAAAAAAGGCGAAAAAGCTTAAAAGTACTTACAGGCGGTTGCCGATAAGTCCCGATGTCAACTCGGAATACAACCATTCTCGTTAGTATTTCTATATATGTTTATAAAAAGTACGAAATTAGCGGCAACTGATTATAGTATTCTCTTGGCCATTTCCAGATAAGATTTATTAAAAAATAGGTCTACGATACTACATGTAAGTGTCCAACATCGACCAGCATCACTGACAATCGAGATATGCATGCGTTGACAATGATCATGAAGGAGTACATTTTTCGTCATGTTTAATGGTGCCGATTCCTGCTGCGTGCATGCGGTTAGGTCGTAGATCCTAATTGAAGGCCACCGAGGCTCCCCGTGGAAGCGCTCCTATGTTGTGCGATTGTCGAATGAATTGAGTTACTATGGCTAACATTAGCGGGGCTGCAATGTGTCGGTGGTGTTATTTATCTTGCTTGCTTTCTGTTAAGATAATATTGTGATGGGCCAGATTCAAATACGAATACATTGTCGGCAGGAAGTTGCACGCCGGTGAACTTGTTATATATATATATTATATAGTATGATATTAAGAGTTTTCAATCTCTAGCTGACTCGTAAGTTCTACTCCACATACATTGAGTCATACCACAGAGGTCATCTAAAACGGGACCGCTGGCATAATTGAGCCTGTATCGAAATCCGCGCTTCCATGGTCAGTTCCGACGTAAAGTACCATTTGCTAAGTTTCTTTCCATCGGCTTTGGCCTACCTAACATATGAACCAACAATGTGTACGCTCGTTTTGCATGAAGTTCTCTATTTGTTACAATGGTTATGGCCGCAATTATTACCCCCGTCTTTACACCAAGACGGGGGTAATAGTTGCTATACCGTTAGAGCTGCCGTCACTATCATACGAGTTATTTGCTACGTGAGAGTCGTTACTCTCTAGGCATTAGCTGACATTTCATTCATTCACTGGTTTCTCATACGGTAAAGTGTACAAAAAGTCCCAGTTATTCCAAATACAAATCGAATCGACGGTAACATTGGTGTTCATACCGAGTTAGCGTACTATCCGGAAGTATATGCTATAGATTGTACGATATCAGATTTATATACGCTTGCTTAGTGTAAGTGCCAAATGTTTGTTGGAGCCGGTTCCACCCACCAGGCGCTGAGAAAGCTGTTCTAGTAGGCGATGAGGAGACCCACGTTCCTGTTGTTGACTTATTCCTAAGTGGGTTCTTCAACTATGAAGTATATGCTATTTTTTTCCTACATAACATAATACAAGTATTACTTCATCGATAAGGTTCTCGCCCATTAACAAAAGTGAATTCGATAAAAGTAAATCGTTTGCTTCTTAATATAGACTATGGCTAGCGTGCTACCTCGTTTTTCTCCTAGTCGGCGTAACCTGCATTTCTTGCGTTCGATAATGGTGGTAAGCAGAGAGGTATTATACCCTTTTCAGAATATTACTAAGGATCTGTGCAGGCTGCATCCTATAAAAACTCAGAAACCTTTTCGTAGCATCGTTTATCAATGAATAGCATGTAAAAAGTGACAACATTCAGCTTATTTGATAAACTAGGTAATATTAGGCCCCTCGGTAGTATCACCAATATGCACATCCGATAATACTGCAGACGAAGAACCAATATGGGAAAGCTTGAACGTCTTGAGAGAAAACTATGATAAACATTGAATGAATCACAGGTACGCATATTCTATACCACGACGACGATATCCTAATAAACCGATTTAGAAGTAAAACTGAGTTAATAAGCCTGCTCTTAGTTTAAAAGCAATACAAATAGTAACAGCTAGCCCTGTTTTTATGTCATTTATCAAAAACAACTAGTTTTTAAGCTAGAAGCTTAAAAATGCTGGAATATATGACAGCATAGGAATGATTTAGGGAACTTTCGATATCCATATTCAAAACCCCATTCGGGAGTTAGCGAAGTGTCGCTGGACATTAGACGAAGACTTAACAAAAACTTAGGGGCAATTTTTATTTATTTTGGAATCTACGAAAAATAATTAGCGTGACTAGATAAATAAAACCATATAAGTCCGACGAGCGCTTTAGTCAATAATATTATCCAACCATATCATGTACTATAAATTGTATTTAAAGTTTGCGGAAAACTAATATGTCACAGCCTAATAACATGAAGGCTGTCAGGTCTATTTCCTATTTCAGCGTCCTGTAACGTTCTAAGCATAATAGAGATATTCTGAAATTCGCTTTCAGAAAAATATACCGAAAGGGACTCTCGTCGAACAGGTGATGTTATTTTTGCTCGATTACTTCCAATTCTTTCGCCATTTCGTCAGTGAACGATAAACAATAGCGTTGAATGGGCGGGCGTCAACGTGTATCGAGAATCCAAGTTCACAGTATGGGACACAGGGGCGGATGCGATAATATTGCCTTACACTTAATTGGTCGACATTTTCATGGACATTACATTAAGGATTACACCCCTATTGTACTAAACGTTGATCAGATTAGCTTGCCGTCCGCCGCTGGCCGTCATAGGTCATAGTACGATAATTGCATCGTTAACTTCATGAGCCACTGTCAAGTTGCTCGGAAGAAGAGTCCATCCACAAGTTTCGGACCAAATATTTTATTTAATCTAAATGTTCCATGCTGCACTTGTTACTAAAGACATTACGGTGACATCAGTGTATGGGCTAGGCAAAACGCTTAGAATTACTTAAATACGTTTATACTGTTTGCGGTGCTGTTCTGCCTAAGAGCCAGTAGAACTGAAGCCTTGAGGCGGATGTATTGCGTTATAGGAGATAGTCTCGAAGGAGATACGAATAACAGATTTTAGCGTCTAGTCCCTAAGCAGACGCAGATCATGGTCGGCCATGATGCACACTGTAGAACGGCATTTATCGGTATATTTAATATACGAGCTAATGGACTTAATTTACCTTGAGGAACGCACACTATACATATAGATCAAGTATGACCAGACAGTGTTGTGGTAAATTTGCTTTCGTAACCTTCAACAAACTCAACATACAATTGATAAAGGACTCTCGTGGCAGAGAGGGATGATTTCTAGACTAGCACAAGAGAGCTAGTCTCTAGCCGTATACGAGCGGTGTAGTCAGATGTGTTTGCCTAAAACCAGGAAGATGTACACACCCCCAAACGATTCTGTTTTTTTTTTTTTTTTTTCATCTTGAATGATAAGACATAATCGCGAAAGGCTGTAGCAAGATGACGGCACCTTTAACGAGATGATGTGATCCAACAGCGCTGATTGGGCCTTCACAACAACCTATTCCTCTATTGAAGACACTATTATTGCTATCTGTAAATAGAGCTATTTTCCATATTATAGCATTTTGATGATGAACTGATACACACCCAAAATGTTCTCTTGAGAGAGAAATATGTGATTTCGATGACCGAACAGCATAGTCCGAATGAAACTGAGAACCGACCTTTGCTTTACGGTTGAATACGATGACAAATCAGCGGGCGGGCGGGCGCAATAAGTTTTTTCTGTTCTTCGAAGAATGGCGAGGTTCCTATTGCTAAAAAAGATCGGCAAAACTTTAATTTCAGTAGGTCTTCGGTTTAGCTATTTGAGGCTTTCGTGGTTGTGTTATTAAGTTGTTTAGTGTTATGCATAGGAAAATATTCATCGTGATCACAGATGACATTTTGAGCTTACTCTTGCAGCCTTCTATCGTTGTCCCGTCCGTAGTTTCGGAAGGTTGTGCCAATTCTTGCCTATATTGCCGCCATCAGATGGAGAGCCGGAAAAAAAGGATTAATGAAAGGAAAGTCACAACTTGCCTTTGGAGTCTGCTTGTGCATGTGCTTATGTTTGTTACACAAATTACTAGAGCTTCTCCATTTACGTTAGCCTAAACGAAACGTATGAATCCGGTAATGGATGACGTGTTTGTTCTTGTTACATGAACACGCTTGCCTTTGATCGCAACATGTGTGAGACGAAAAGTTGTTTTTATTTAAAAGACCGACAATTGCGAGGCTATCCTTTCCATCAGGTACGAGAATCTCCTAAGAACAAAAACTGTGAAATGTATGGAACATCTCTGTTGGCCAGGATCTTATTTTTGGCTGAACAGTTGGCTAAAGGGAACGTAAAAGACTCATTTTCTCATAGAAAATTAGAGGCTAACAAAAAAATCAAGGTTTTGTTCGCACAATTTGTTATATATGGTAAAATAATTGAGCACATAAAGCATTGAAAATTGAAGTAAGCGAGAAAATTCACGCAGAATTTGCTTGGAAGACGTCGTACTTTAACTGAGGTCCACCAAGGTGCTCTATTTAGAATGAACAGTCCGGGCCTCCCGGAGTCCTATATATACTTTATGACTAAAAAGTCTGTTCATTTATTACCTATACTCCTACATTTATCAATATAAACTAAATTTAGCCTCATCTAAAGATACGTGCGAATACAGTCTGGTGACTATTTAGCGTAAGTTCAATTCAAGGAAACGCGCGTTAGTGGTAGCAAATTGGAAAGCTACTACCTTCGAGAACTAATACCAAAATCAACATATTTCCTTTCTGCCGAATGTACGAATAAATCCAAAGATTACGTCATACGTAGGCATCTATGTAGCATATTTGATTTAGCCTTTATTCTGCACTGGGCATTGAAGATAAGCAAAAACTTCGTGTTTTCGTTGAACGTTGCTTCATACGGCTGGCCTCCCAGCACGAAACAGATTCCGTCTTGAAGCTATACTACGTCGTGCACATTTCACCTCAGCAGGTAAGAAGGCTACCATTGGAAGGTTTAAGTATACACCGTCCCAATTACACCTTAGTTGCCTAACAAATGAAAAACTCGGAGACAGGAGAATGGCCTGGAAAGATATTTGAAGTTCAACGAGCAAACATACTGTTACTTATATCAGTATTGGATTCCGAACAGAATTTAAAAGTCACTTCGATCACTACGTATGTATTATTTTATTATACCACGGAACACGAACGTCTTTCACGTTGTTTATTTCACGCATAGGAGCTTCAATATGATGCATTGGGATGCTGAGGAATTATGAGGTGGTAACTCGGTTCTGTTCGTAAGAGAGAGAGTTGAAGTTATATATCTGCTCGCAGAGCCAACTGCTTGGACCCGACCGTTTGAGACAGCCATACACTGACTTGTTGGTTCTCATATAGATTCAGTATATATTGCGAATTCAGTCATCATTTGTATTGTTTATATGATACTTACGAAAATCAGAAAGCCATTACGGCCGGAAATTGACAGCTTTTTTCTCTGCTGTGTTTGCCTATGAGACTTATATCTTGGTTTCAGCTAGAAATTAAGTCTCATAGGCAAACACAGCAGAGAAAAAAAGTCATAACGTGTCAACATCGGAGCTAGTTTAAAAAAAAATAACGAGTGGTACGTTGCATTATTTTTGCCAAATTCTGAAGCCTTCAAGTGCCAATACGTTTCAAAAATCTGCTAAGCACCTATTGTCCATAACGGAAATTCATCACACGCCTGTACTTAGTATGTGTACATTACTTCCGTTTTACGTCGGTCATGAAGTCATCCTTCTTCCGCGCGATGATAGTTTAAATAAGATCTCTATCATAGCTATAAATATCCTATAGCGTTGAAAATACTATTCAGCCAACGCTGTGAATTTTCCAGGAGGACCCTAAGCTTTATTGCGGTATCCTGTTTTGCCACTGAACTACATGTGAAACACTCCAAACGCAGTTACAAATGATTCGTAAAAAAGTTCATAAGGATACTCAAACTTTGAATACTTGTTTGACAACCAGGAGGTCACTTTTTGTGCAGTTTCAAGCTAGCGGATTAACGAAATGATTGCAAACCAATAAAATGAAAACAAAGCTATTGACGTCTTGTTTCTATCGCTGTGCATGTCTTCTAACACAGGTCATTGCAGAGAACACCTTGGCCAGCGCAACTAAATCTTTAACCTAAGAATAGAATGAATGGAAATTTAGGGCGCTATTAGTGAGAAGCCGTTTGACTCGATCAATGTTACAAGGAAAGGACCTGTGATCTTGTCCAGCGTCAATACTTTTCCATGCTAGGCTAGGATAGCCAGAAGAAGGATCCCACGGACCCTCAAATAGGCGGCGAAAAACGCTTTTTAAATAACTAGCACATGTGACATCATTGTGCTTGTTGTATTGTAACACGGCAGCCACTTCCTTGCAGGCTATGCTACCATACAAACACAATATCCCATGGAGGTCTCAAAGTGGCTGGACAAAATAAGCGTTTTGGCTTTTGTAAGAATAACTTTCTCTCAATATGTTTTGGAAGCGTATAGTTCCTAGTGCTACGGAATTGTGACGGACCAATGAACAGCGTATTTTACGTTTTTATAATTCTAGTGGAGTTCCAGTGTCTTGATAACATTAAAATTACCAAAGTCATACAACCCTGCACATTGTAAATTTGAAATAATATGAACTAAAATCATACATCCTATATATTGCTTCAGAGATATATAAAATCGTATGCTCACTAGGCTTAATTCATGGTTTCGCTGAAAGCAAATTATAATCAGGAAAAGGACAATAACAATTTTTTAACCATTTTATGAGTATTAAGCATTTCCACCTAAGACTCATAAAAGCAGAAAAACACCTGTAAATTTAAATTAATTTTCGGTATGCGCCCGGCCTCACCTACCCGCAACTCGCATATGAATGCCAATCTTGTCTTTGTTCTATGCCCTCTATTTGCAACCGTGCTCCGCTTCATCTCGGTCACCTAGGATCCCTTAAGTGCAAGTTGCGTTTTAGAAACAAGGGTGACGGACCGTAATCTTCCATACGTTGCTGCGAGCACAGCGGCCTATTCACATCAATTTATCTCTCTGCATAAGCACCTTATTCGTCCTATACATACCGGCTTATAAGACAACTTCGCGTTATCAGGCTGTTCGTCGCCGTATCCTCAACCTGCGCGTCTGTCCCGATCCTTTGCCTTTGCTGTTAGCGCGACTGTCTCTATTTTTCTGTTCCTACTTTTTTGCGGCAGCCTTCAGAAGGCCAGCTAGCTGGCCTAGCTATGTGGAAATGCTTTTAGTTTAAGTAAACACTGCTGCATTATGTTGATATTTATAGATTTGCTCCTCTCATTGGCTTGCAATTATGTATGCATTCTACCCTTCAATAAGGTGCATTTATCGCAGGTAAGAATGGATGCTTCCGTATGGGACTCTCACACTAGATATGAAAGCTTGAGCCGTTGCGGTGCACGAAAACGAGCTCGACCTTTCTTTTGACGTAGAGGTCAATAATACTGACGTCTATGTAACCTAGTGGTACAATGCCTAGCGTTAAAGAACGTATCGATGTCGTGTCTGCTGACTACCTAGAGAAAATTGTTCCGCCTATCCGCATATGGCAGATAGCTATCTGTCTGGACGCAGAAAAGGGTCCCTTTGCAGCGAGTGAATCCGCCGCTTATAAGGGATGTAGGGAGACTGCTGCAGGACAATCCTGTCCGCGGATTACTTTTGCGATAATCATACTGCATGTATAGTAAGGAATTGCCTTGGTATTATAGGTAATGCAGTTAGTGCTTCTATTTTTTGTTCAAAAAGTCGTTTATTTCACGTCAATAAATATCATTGTAATATTATTAGGTTTGTTAATTGCCGTGATGTATTATCTCGATAAGCTCTGTATATTTGGCGAACAAAAATCAGAATTTAAACTAGGATGCTAATTTTTCTAATAATCTAAGTTCTAATAGTGACGGTTCCATTCGATGTTATAGTTTATACATTCGGCAGTCAGCAACGAATCCGGTAAACTTTGAAATTACGGAACTAGAATGAAGTTTTCTCACATGTGCTGAAGATAGTATCCCATGCACACTTTCTTCTCACACTTGTCCCAGCGCTCCGGCAGTTTCTGAATAGCTATATACCTACAGTTGGCGTTTCTGTATGTAATTTCTCTATCTATGGCTTCTCGAAATAAACCAACATTAGAATATGCTTTTACACAGTTGCTTTTTTAGGAGATCGAAAGGCTTCTAATCATACGGATTTGGATTGGGAGAATCAGCAGGTCGAGGCCAACGTTGGCTATTCTTTTACCCAATCCAGAAAGGAAACATGGCAATGAGGTTCGGCTTTGCTACGAGTCTCTTGAGGAACTCAGAATGGCTGCATTGATTATTTTATTTTTGACGAGTGGTAGTAATAGATGCTCCTGAAGTCCGCTGCAAATACTACTACTACCCTACGGCTGAAACTATCTGACACTCCCACCTACTTTTCAGGCCAGCGTCATTCTCTCGTCTGGTCCTTTTCTGACAGAAATTGCACGATGCTTCGTCGATGACAACTGAAACGCGAGGTGTTGAATAAAGTTTTGCAAAATTCATGCGAAATGTGCCACACTCATTTTCGAACGACCTAACCCGATTTCACAAGACACCCATTTTTTTTTACTCAGTTTCCGCGTTATTTGGACTATAATTCTGTAACGCGTTGTGTGTAAACGCCAGTCTTAGCTCACTTATCATGGAAAGCATGTTCGATTGCAGCGATGCGTTCTTGCCCTTGAGATCCCACCGCCCCTACCTAATGTCATCACGAATGCCCGATGAATTTTGCAGGATTGGCCATCAAAGAACAAACATTTGACCACTGAACGTCGATTCGAGGCTCAAAGACGTCTTTTTTTCTGAACTAAATTCTTAATCTGTTTTAACTCACAAACCTCTAGAAGAGTGGAACTTCGCGGGCTAGCGGTGCGTAGTTTAAAGGTTATTACATTTCAAACCTTGGCGGATTCGCTTGTAACAGTCCAACATTTTTTTTTGTTTTTCTCACATATCACGGCAAGTTATGGTGGTGCATATATACACTATCGATTTGTATTTATTTTACTGTCTTTACGAAATCTCTTTTGTGTCAGGTTCTTGTGTCAGTATCGTTTTTAGCGATACCAAAGCATGCGCATGCAACAACACTCATCGAATGCTTTTGCATGCTTCAGGCGCTGGTGTTTTAAGCGTTGCAAAAACGACACTGCACCCAACTCTGTGTTTCTAAAAGTCGCCAAATGTTAAAACGTTATAGGGTATAAAGGTCTAGGTCAAGAAAAGTCTAACATAGATGTCAAATCAACGACGAAATGCCACGAAGGATATATTTCTATTCTGCAAAGATCAAAACAGAATTTCTTCTATGCGAAAAAGGTTTTTAAATTCTATCTATATTTGTTTTTCTGAATACAGTTATCCTCGCAGGGAAGTGAATAGAAATAGTATTTTAGATTTGAATTTTTTCTAATTATATTGAGTACACTTGCGTTTGAATATTGATTCGTGTGATCTCTTTAGAAACGAACGAAAGTAAGTTACAGGTACGTTTTGGTTCAACTAAATGTTACCTATGTAACAGCTGTTTCTAAAGATGAGAAATGAAAAAGGCAACGCGTACAACTTCGAACACGAAGAATTGTGAATCGTTTTACAACGACATCTTGACATAAAAGGGCTTACCGTGCTTAGGAGCAAATATTCGAGTGCGAGATAATCTTCCTTTACAGCGGGGAAGGCGCGATACAAGGCCACATTGCGGGACATAACATATGCAAATCCAGTTTGTTTGGTCTGGCGGAGTGTTGGAAAATATTGCTATACGCAAGATATCCAATAGAAACTAGGAGGGTTCTAGCTCTAAACAAAAGGGATTAACTGAAAAACAAAATATGAAATCTCTGTTTTGTGTGTGTGTGTATTGATGAAACATTCTAGCCACAACGTTTCAGACAACTGCATAGCAAGTTTTGCGGTTATCAACCGTCTGTTGTTCGTTAGTATTGTCTTATTCTCGTTGGCGTTTTCTCTACAATATAGTGTTTACCGATGTCCTCCGAAATCCTATTTAGTATAGAACTGCCCAGGGGAAAAATGGGTAAAGAGTAGGCAGGGGAAACTGCATGTACAGCCTGAGTAATGGGAGGTATGCAGAACGGCTACGATGCCACAACGGCTCTTCCCCTCGAAACTGTGAAAGGGCAAGGCCTCTCCGACAGCCCGCCCTCCACCTCCAAAATGGAGCCCCCCGAGACTTCGACCCGCTTTGCTGTGTCCGTTCTCATTTTGGGAATGGGTTTTGCCGCTAGGTTCTTTTCAGTGCGACATACTACATGTAGGCCGTTTACTGCTCTCTCTGGAGCTCTGTGAGGGGATGATGCTGTGGAGGCTTGCCTGCAGCCTCCGCGCTCTTCCCAATAGAGAATCATTTTCTCCTATAGAGAAGTGGCTGTACATAGTCGTGTTTGATTGACAGTAATGCATACAAACAATTGTGAACTGTATTACGCTGACCGTCTTATCGGTCCGCGTCGTTCACGTTAAGACACTGACGAACTCGGAGCACGCAGCGTAGAGCTGTTTCGCGCAGAGGTTCAGGAGTACCCGTAGTAGGAATAGTAGTAGCAGCAGCAGCGGCGTGCGAACTAAACAAAAATTGCAAGCTCTGCCCAGTTACCTAGTGAATATCGAATGCTGCCAGACAGCTGGTGAGTGACTTCCGCGACTTAACGAGTAGTAAACAAAATGTCTTCGAAGTTCTGCGCCCACTAACTCAATCACCTCGTTCGATGTCGTCTGTTATCAGTGTTTTCGCGCTAACTGAGCTACATCCAGCAGTACGTAACGGATATTTGAATGAATCCTAGAGGAAAAGTGTGGATAATGTGCTTTGTGTCACTTGTAGTTATACCACACACCTGTAATTCTCCTTCTACTCGTTATCACCTACGTGAACCGAAGGACGATTTCCGTTAGCGTTTGTCATGTGGGGGCTGGAGTTGCCCGTCATGGCGAATACCGCAAGTAGCAAGAAAAATATCGCCTGCGCGAGATTAGTATGATTATGAACATGTGAAAACGGATGTAACGAGCACAAACGGATTCAGTCAACCACCGGGATCGACATCGGCAGGGATCAGAGCAACTTAAGATTGGAATTGTCGTTCGATAGGAGCACACGTATCGCCGGTCGCTTAACAGTCCATGAACTTGTGATTATATACCATTGATTAGGTGGAAGCCGATTTGATTGAATGCACTGGAATCGGATCGGGTTCGTATAATCAGGCGAAGCAATTGGCTAGACATAGCGTAGCAATAGACGATCATCTGAAGTGATTTAGCACTTTGCTAAATGGTTATTGCTGGCTCAAAGATTGATTAGGAGCATTTGTTTGTACGCACTGCTGGATGCTTACGCTATACTGCAAAACACAGCAGCTACCAGTATATAAAGATATATCAGCGGTTTACGTTGGCGAAGTTATGACGCACAGTTAATGTATAGGAGGCAGTTCCTTACCGGTGGGTAGCGATCGTAGAAATAGAAATAGTCGGTGAAGGTGAGGGGTGTACATTATGGATATTAATAGTCTCTTTACGTCTTCATTGCCAGTATATACGAAACGCATTGCTGAGCTAAGTAGGTAAATTAATAGGAATTGCAGAACAAATCTATGCTAAATTGATACTATAGGCTTCTCTTAATAAATTACTGTGGACAGATTTAATTAGAAGCCCATACGAGTTCAACAATATAGTGTTCAACACAAGACCTAGCCTACATGTTTGGCGAAGTCAATCCACAAAAAAACCCTGAGTTGGGTAATGGGCAAAAAATCAAATACCAACTAGTGACGGGCCCCAGAAGATGTCCTTCTTTAATATAGGTGTTTAGCGAATATAGAACAACAATATAAACCATAGAAAGTGCATTAGCGACCTTAGGATCTTCTTTAACCCATTTGTTCACATCAGACTGAGCGGAAATCTGTAGAGGGAAGGAGAGAAATGGGGTCTAGAATCTGAGTAAGATAAACATTGAATGCTAAATTGGCGTACTTGTTGTCCGTTATTTACAAAAAAAAATTATATATTATCTCTATATATTAGGAGGCATAGAAGCTGATATATTTAGGAAGTAATAGAACCGCTTATAAAAGTGGAGTAATGAAATTTGCTGCATCTTGTCAAAACAATAGGTGGTGAGCACTTAAGCTTTGCGCTAACATTCAACAAAATATGTCATGGTTTGTCTTACCCAATGTTTGCTTTAATAATCGTTGTAAGACTGTGAAAACTCTCACCTTTTATTTGCTGAAGCGCGAACCATAATGTAATTTACAGCTTTTGTTGATCGCACAGAAGCGGAAATCAACAAGCGTTTAAAGTAGCTGATGCTTTTAGAATCTTTGAGAATAAGTTAGTCGGACAGATATATACCCTGGCGATAACAAAGCATGACCCTTGACGTCCATTTGAACCTTAAAGGTTATATTGTATTAGGTATATTGCAGTAGGACGTTAAAAAAAACTAGATTTTCACAGATCTCAGACGTGACCCTATCCTGAATACTTACGGAATGACTACTTTTTTCCTTGCCTCTATTCAGATCAATCATTTCCGAATGGGAAATTTAAGAATCTACCTTAAAACTGCTTTTTATTCGTTTACTATCATCCAATCATTTTCTGATAAAATACATGCTTAGTTCTCAAGCTAACGACTATATTTTGTACCTGGTTCCAAGGCTCCATCCAGAACTTGCGACGATTGCTGTTAGCCACCTGCTTTCCTGGCGGCATTTCTGAGCAACCGAACGAGAAATGGAGAAGCGAAATGTCTCTAGGGAAAGTTCCTTGTTGAATAAGGTGGGCAGTTGTGTAAACCGGTCTAACTCAATACGTAATGCCTTCACAATTTTCTGCTAGGTACGTCTAGACTGAAGCAGCTCTTTAGGACTATTAGTCGGTAGTGGACGTATGTATCTATCTCTCACGGAAAGCTGTACGCTTTACACCAGCCAGATTTATTTCTGTTTTTGTGTGTATCATACAAACGCCATAAACGAATGATTTCCCGAGTAAAAATTGTCACGTACAAGGGCAAATGGATCAATAGAAGTAGAAAGCGCCCGTCCGTTTGAAGCTCGCTGTTATCATGGGCACCATAAACTGATGTGAGAGTGGGGTATCGCATGAAACCCTACAGCGTCGAAGTGAGTGGAAAAAAGCAAGAGATCAATCCGACTGCAATTGTTATCTATTTTCCCTACTAAGCGCTGTTTCTAAATACGGAGAACAGGCCCTATGACGCATAGACCATACAAGAAATTGTACGAGTTTACAGGATTTCTTAGTAGCTCCCTTGCTTGTGATTCTAATAGAACGGCAACTGCAGACAACAGCGATATGACTAGGTCTTGACTTTCAGATTCTGCAACGTCCTTTCGCTGCCGTATATGCTACCAGTAGTGTTTTAGTCCGCTTTTTTGCTGTCTATTTGAGACCTTTGACGATGGCACCACATGGCTATTATGAAGATAAGTCAGTAGGCGAGCAGGGCTCTAAAATTACCGACGAAATTACCTTCCTCTTAGAGCCGTCTCCGTTAAGGCTGCACAAAATGAGTGAGCGAAAGGGATATTGAACACTAAACATGCACACGACTACACCTAAATACTATATATCGTTATTATGACGACAAGTATTCTGTATGCCCTTTATTATACGAAATAACAAGTACTTATTGTTATTTAGTCTGTGTGTGGTCGAATTGTATGTCTTATAGTTCATAGGATTTAACTATAGCGTTTAAGTGAGGCGATATGTATCCTAACACCTGTCTAGCTTCTATTTAACATAAACCGGACATAAGCAGAAGATCCGAAAAGTTCTTTTACCTTGATAAAGGATTATGAAGATGCGGATCGAGTGAAAGGATCGCTCTATTATGTAGGCTGTCGGAAAAATATTCCTATCATCTCATCTCTCCAGAGAACATCGCATCAGATCCGATGAAGTACCCCCTACACACAGTAAAAGCAAATACTTAACCATAGCTAAATGTTCGCCGTATTAAGTTATATAAAACTAGTTGTTTTAAATTTAACGTAATATGCCTAAATGTATATTTTGCTAAAGCGCTCTATACCTAAGCGTAGTACTGCGAATAAATAAGGTGTTCTTAATAAATTTCTCAGTTCATTGTGAATGTATTATGTGTTAGATGCCACCTAGGCTATCGGTTAAGCCTAGGGCCCCGCTCTATTTTTGAACCCCGATTCAAAAATGTCTCGGTAAGCTGTAGTAGTAGATATTGTAATTTGGCTTCAAATCTAAACTGCCGTGGATACTATATATGAACTTGATTCTTTATTGTATATACAGATACAGTACCGAACGAAGTTCCCATGTCTAAACGTTTCTATAAGTCGCGCACAAAAATCCCACTATTTCCCTAAAGTGTATCGTTATCTATATATTGTAAAATAATGTAGAACAATATTAGACGTCACATTGCATGTATGAACCTTCTCTGTTATGCTACTGTATATCTTTGAGCTGAATAATAATGAAACGTATTGCTTCTTTTCTTAAAGTGCATTCGTTGTAGTTCCTGAATATTATACAGTATGCTTTTGTTTGAAAACCCGGTGATGTAAGCGCACGGCCTCTAAGATACGATGATTAAAAAATTACAGGTAACGCACCGTACGGTACCGACAAGTGCTTGTTCGGTGGATGAGCGAGATGCCACTCTTTGGAAAATCGATTAAAAACCCCGTTGAGGTGGTGAAGAGCTTGCGGGAAGCGGTTAATGCCCTTGAAAAGGTCGACAAAAAAGCTGAAAAGGTATATCTCCCTCATATAGCTTAGTCCCACTAGGGTATCATAGTATATTTATAGTATATAATTATTTGCCTAGGTGGGCAGCTTTGAAGTAAGACGTACTACCACCTTACACATGGTAGAAATCTTGACGCCTAACGTGCACATGTTTTAGCACATGATGGAAGATTATTACCGTTAAATATTCCCAAGAGGTTAACTAGTGTGATAATGTGAGCCAGGCGAACATCCCAGAAATAATAGCGTCCTAATTAATGCTAGTCAGCCGTCCATTGAAGATATAATTTCGAAATGAAAGCCGATGGGACAAAAGCACGTAAATAGCAGATACGCATGCAAACTGGTAATCATTGACCTCTTTTGAAGCTAGTTATTAGTCTTATATAGTTTAACCCTTATATTTAAAAGTAAAACTAAAACAAAAATTAGCAGATTCGTGCAATACATATGGCTCCTGATAAGGGTCAGATGGGCGGGTTGAGCAGTGTAAGCCGTTGAAGAATTGTCTAGCGATATCCGTACATTTGCCTAGTGCGATATTCACGTGTAGATACATTTATTCCGTTACTGTGTATACAAGTGCCGCTAACGAAATTTGGGTATGCATGTCGCAAACTTCTTCTGTTTTTACTGTGTCTACAAAAAAAGCTTGCCGCTAGGCTTCTTATTGTTTTCAATATGTGAACCTATAAAAAATGATTCCCTGACATATTGCTAAATCATGGCTTTTCATATTCAAAACGGTATCTACAGTAACCTTTACGACCACTAGAAGAAATCCTCGTGTAAACTCAGGGCGATAGGGCTATATCTTTTACTTGATTATATTAAAAAGAAGCTTTGTTCTACTATCCGAAGAGATCTCACCTAAATATAGCTAAAACGCAGTATTTTTTATGCGACATTACCGTATCTGTGGTTTTCGCGTTATAGTACCTCGATGACAAAGGCTTTTGTCGACCTTTAGAAGACTTAAGTGACTGCAATACACTTTTGACGACCATATTGTCGAAGTCGTTCAAACATTTTGTTGGTAAAAAGAAGAGGTTTAGTAGAGCAGGTCTTGTGTCTTGGGTCGGTGGGTGTGGCAATTCTTTCTAGTCTAGAAAACGTGATATAACTACCCTAAAAAGTTAAATTCTGCGACACTTATGGATCGATATCCTGTAAGGTATAGATTCGACTTACCTAATTGGCACTGCGACAACTTTTTGTCCAAGTTAAGCTTAGAAAGAATGCATAAATTGCCTCAGCTGGAAGTGAACGAAGTATTTATGACATTAAAAGGATTAGGTGTTAAGAAAGGGAAATGATGTTGAAATGCATGGCAAGCCAATTCCTCAGCTCACGTAACACGTAAATATTCCCGAAGCTCCTTTTGGCCAGTCGTCCTCGCGTTTGATTCAGGCGATTTCAGCAATTTTGATGTGTAACCGTTATTTTTGTTATGTATGACTTGTTGCTTGGGCTCAACATAATAATCAGACGCAAACGCTTTCCGATACGGTTCTCTCTATACGGCTGATGTGCCCACACATAGTCTGGTTTTATTATACCTGTTTAAGTCGGTTGCCACTATTCGAGTTGCTCATACCTCTTGAATAATTTTTGAATACAACATTGCTGTGTCCTTCTGGCTCTACCGAACAACATTCTAGCAACAGAGTAGGCTTTGCCTCAGCAAGTGTCGTCCTTAATAGCGCGGACCCCATAATAAAGTCATAATATCCAAATAGTGACCTTTAAGCCACCTTCCGCTTCAAAGAGTTATCACCATTAAAGGAGAGGCGGCGGCCGGAATGCGCAGTTGCGAACTGAGGAGAAAAATTCCCTTAGATCCTGCGCAAAACGAGGGGTCACAGGGAGCAGGACACGGAATGATTCAAACGCTCCTGGATGATACGAACTTTCCATTAAATTCATAGTTTCGAATCGGACAGACGTGGAAAAACGAAAAGATGCCCGTTGACTTAATCGTCAGGGAGCCCCCAGTGTAACACAGAATTTACGTTCGTATACAGAAATGGAAAAAAACGCAAAGAAACGATTCTAGCTACTGTCACAACTTGCTATTGCTAGTGCTGATAATGTTAGAGTACGTCTAGCAAGCGATGAAAAAGTACATATGTAAAATAGATATGGGACATTCATCGAGGTCTATAGGGCTAGTGGGAACTCCAAATATAGAGGAGCAGAAACGTGGTCAGCAGTAATGGTGCAGTTTGGAGCATGCATTCCTTATCTTATGAGTATTCATAGACCTATTCAAACGTGGAGCGCCAGTGTGTTCTATAATGCGCAACTAATAAGTATTTATCCTTTCTAGCAGGGCAAGACGTCCGAAATTACCACTAGGTATGACATTACTATCGAGGTGTCTTCATTATTAATCAAAACAATATTCAGTATTGCTATTGTAACTACTATTACATGACAATTAGAAGCGTATGCCATTTGTGTCCCTTTCGATGGTGGCAGAACTTGCGATAGAGGGTAATAAGGGGGCTGTGTGTACGAATAGTGCGTAGCGGCTCGAACGATGCACAACCACCAAACAGAGAAAGCGAAGATGTTACCTAGGACAGTATTGGATATCTTATACACGACCAATGGTACTCGCATAAGCAATAGATTTTGACGCGGCGTGACTCAGATACGACACACATAGAAACAGACACATACTTAAAAATATATACAACACACACATGGTCAGGTGTATGTTAATGCGAGCAAGCCAGATAATATTGCCCATATATAGTTCCATAAGAGTCCCTTAACGTAATCGGCGTCAGAGCGCATGAATTCTCTGAACAGAGAAGCGGTAGCGGATATTTAAGCAACGCGACCTGAAAACTACGGCTACAACTATTCTTACTTGAATGGCCTGCATTGCTCGAATTCTGACTCCGTTGCGCTCGTCGTTGATGAGTCCATAATAACGTCTTCCTTTGTTTTCATTTCAATTCTCAAAAATAGCTTGGAGGGTCGGTGTAGAGAGCAGATCGGATAGACGAGCATTTGGTAGATTGTCGCACTTTGCACCTGCGAGAGCCAGAGAATGGAGACGCGAAAAAGACGACAAAAAAGCCGAAGCGCACAGAGGACAATACCGACAGATGAAAGGGTATTTGTGTATGAAGAATAAAAGGAATCTGGGGAATGCCGTACACTGAGTCATTCTGAACCTGTAACCGTGCAATCAAGCGCAAAATGACTTCAAAGTGTTTCCCCTTCGATTTTTTTTCTTTCCTTTCTCGAGAAGTGCCTTATGTGAGAACCATCGTCTCAACTGCTTGAAGCAGTGACCGAATGTAGCTACTATTACGGCATCCAGAACTGCTGGCAAACAAGTAATCAGATCAGATTTGTACAGTAAGCCTTGTTCCAAGTAGAGTTTTCTTCAACTCATTTGCTGCCCCACATTCTGCAGCTTGCCATCACTCGACTGAGCCGGGGAGCCACAAATGAGAGCACGCCAATACCAGATGCCATTGCCGTCGTTTTACAAATCCTTCGCTCCATCTTGAGAATTTCTCTTTCCTTTACCATATAGAACACGATACCGTGTAATCTCGTCGGCACTATTCTAAAGCAATAAAGTTGGGCCAACGATGAATATAAACGTGGAGGGCAGGGTTTGTCATGTGGACATGCTATACTTTGTGACATTATTAAAATGAGTAGCGACTTAGTATTATTATTAGCTAGCAGGCGTTGCAGATAGAAATACTAAAACGGTAACCATTTCGGTGTTTACTAGACGATGTGTGCATCGAATTTTTCAGAAACAAAACAAGGTAACCCAAGTTACTTGATGTAAAAATGCTCACTACAACAGCTAAGTGATGCACTCGGTTGTCTACAGATAATGAGATTAGCGAAAACGTATTGGGTTCTTTCGAAGTAACAAAGAAGTGATGAAGATTGCTTGAGATACTGTTGCACTCTGAATGGGTGACGGCCATTTTTACTTAGACTATTCCACAAAGATAGATATAAGGGTTCAAAGTGTCCTCAACTGCAGAACGTCATCGACCGCCTGTGGTTAGGGCCTTGCATATATACGCGTTTTTTTCAATTCAACTATTAAATGCTACTGTACAACTCCCATGGACAACTAAGGTCTAAGCATATCGGAGAAACTAATCCAGTATTTTGTAAATGTATTCCAGTCACTAAGATTATTGTTTAACAGAAAGCTGTCGTAACATCAGATGTACGACTTTATTCTATGACGGACATTTCAAACGGTAGGAACTTCAACGCTCCCTAAACATATACAAAGGGTTCCTAAACATCGGGGTTTATATAATTTTCTCTCGTTCAGTCGATGCTATTTGTTTAATTGCAGAACTTACGTACGTTAGATTTAGTAAATCACGGCGTTTCACATTTCCCTTCTGTTACTCCCATGAATGAGTATTTTTGTGTGAGTGCGCTCGTGCCCGACTTTCTTTCGCGTTCTCTCTTTTTCTCTCTCGCAACACATGGTGTACAGACTGCCTTTGGTAAGGTTATTTTTCCCCTTATTGTCGTTGTTATAGAGTAGGTTGATGACGGCATGAATATAGAGAGCGAGAGAGACGGTGCCAGTTTCGATCTTGCATCGTATCCCAGCCGTATTATCCGTTCTCAGGCTGGCCCCGGTTCTAATTTCGTCGCTCACAGCTTCGCTGAGTTGGCCTTCACTACTACATTCATTCGAGACATCTTAGAGAACGCGTCCTCTTTTGCTGCGTGGACGACGTGTACAGGAAGTGCTACTGCTTCTATTGCCTGATAAGAAGCAGCGGCCGAATCCTCTCCGTTTGTAGCTCCGTGGTTAGAGCGGATGAAACGAAAAGCTGCTGGCGGGCGATTGACAGTCGCTGTGGTATCGCTGCAACAGCCACCGGGAACAACCAGCCACGATCCAGGGGGCGACAGCAGTAGCATCAGAAGCAGCATCATGTCCAGCCTATGGACGACGGTTTTTCGTTCATTCATTCCATTGAAGTAGGTGGTAAATGCAGTGTTTGCCAATACGACTTTCGCTACCAACAGGCGTACTCATAAAACAAGCTTTTGCTTACTCTCGAGAAACAGGGCCGAGGAGAAAACGAACAGACGCAAACACAGAACACGTTACTGCTATCTATTTATGTGGTAGGATATTGAATGCGAAGAACAGATCCAAGGCTATACCAGAGATGATCGGTTCTAGGGCTGAGCCTGCCTACGCTGTTGAAGTCCTATGATGAGTATTCTTTATATCTTTAGAAAACCAAATTCGCTTATATATATATATATATATATATATAAACGTATAAACTCGTTAAGCGTACATTTTATTTAACAAAATAACCTACATAAGGTGTGGTATTTTTTGTATCTTAGATACATTGTACAATCCCTATTATAGTTACATTAACTTCAGCGTAAACTTGTCATCAAGGGTATCTTCGTTTATTCTGCAAACCCTTCGAATAGAAAAGACATTGCATTATAAATTCAAGCTTCGCGTTTACGATGTATCATACCTATTAAATCCTTCTTCAAATCAATTTCTTTCAATGTATCATAAAATTTATTTCTGTCAGCGATTTGCGTTAACCTAGCTTACCTATTCCATATTTTAATAACAATCTAGGTGCATAGAAATTGTAATAGATTTTTAGAGATTTCGCTTGTTGTTAATGATCACCAGTTTTGTACGTGACGGTCACGGATGAATGCTTTCGTGTGCCTTTCTCGAAGAATCGAGCCTTCTTGGACTTTAACAAACAGACGGTGAGTGTTCCCGGGCTATATTTTCCCCACCACTTGCAGAACTCTTTGCCATACTTTGGTAGCTTTTCCGCCCCTCTCCTTGGTACAGTGAAACAACAACAGCAATAGTAACAAGAAAAAAGGAACTGCAGTGAGAAGACCTACGCGTGAGTGTTTTTCGACTGTCTGGAGCTGATTTCCAGGCCAGCCTGGCTAAGGCAGAATGTAGCTGGCCGAATCTGCGAGGCGCACTTGTTTACTGGCCTGATCAGGCGAAATTTTCGGCGGGTCAACTTCTTAAACGTCAGTGCGCTTTTCTTAAGCCTGGCTTGGTGCTATTGTCGTTGTTGTTTGCATCCTTGTCCATCCAAGCGACGTTGTGGTTGTCTTTGTTGTTTCTTTGCGCTTTCGCGTTCCGATTCTACATCAGTATTAGTAGCGCGACCGCAACATCCGCCATCGCCACTTGTTAAGAAACCCCTCCAGACACTTAGGTCGTTTTATGTCTGTGCGAGATTCCCGACAATTTTTGCTTCCGACGTCCACAATGTGGGTAAGTGACCGAGCTGTAAAAAACGACAACAATGACGGTTTATTTAAGATGACATAAGAAGCAGCGGCAGAAGGGATTGCGGCGGCCGCAGCGGCAACGGCGGCGGGTCGATCGTAGGATTGGCTTCCGTGGTTGCATCAGTGTCAATGATGGTAGTCGCCATTGTTAGTGGCTCATGGACAATACCGGTGCCGGTCACAAGCACCAGCCGGCAAACGGCTTCAGAGGAAGGGTCGTTGTGTCGCTTAAGTTCTCCATGGTCCCCAAAGGAAGGGAGTGGAGAAGAGAGAACAAAAAAATCAAAAGGCGCCGTGCACATCCCATTCGCATGAGCAACTGAGGGGACCAAGGAGAGGTATGATCGTGCAGAGGGGTAGAAAAAGGCACAAAGTGCAGGAGATGTAAGAGCAGCGACATAAACAGCAGTAGCTTCCGCTGCCCTAGCAGCAAAAGGCTCAAAACTATCAATGCTGTAGCCCTCCAGTGCCCAACCCCTGTTTCCCCATTCCGTTCGGTCCGCTGCTCCTAGATACCGAATTCTCTGAATACCCATAACACCCTCCCCCTACCACTACCACTCCTCCCAGTACATACTACTCAAATACTCTTGGTGAACGCAAGCTGAATTGAGTGTTTATGGAGAACTGTGTACGCATCTTCTAGTCGGTCACCATAATCCGGCCCCACTCGCTGCCCCATTGACTGCCATTTAACCAGGCTGAAGCCAGGAAGTGGGAGACCGCTGCTCACTACCGCACGCCAGTGAACAGCCCATTGGAATGGGTGTTATTCTTATTTCGAACATGTCGATAAGCCAACTAATTAACCTTTTTTTATAATTATTAAGTGTATTAAAAGAACTGGGAATTCTATGAAATATAAGCAGTAAAATTGTAAAAGCCTTGGCAAAAGACAATGAAGAAACGAGCTAGAACAAAACGGAGCGAAGCTGTTCGGTGTCTTTATGGATGGGTGACCACTCAGTCGATAGCTGGGGCACTGCCCAGGGGTGGCTTGGTCAGCTGCACACGACTGGGCGAGGACGGCCGTGCTTTACCGTTCTCTGTACCGCTGCCGTTACATAAGTCGGAGTATTTCTAAATCAAATTTGTACATAGGACGTAATTGATATATTGAACTCTGTACATGACATCGAGGCTGTTGTAATGAAATATCTTTGCTTTTGCATCCTTCTACCAAATGCTTAGTAACTGCGTATATGCGAAGGGCAGTGTATGATTTCACGATAAGCGACAATGAGTAACGTATGCATGTTTGGACAATATAAGCGACAAGCTGTTAGCAAAGCAACGAAGGGCTAATTTCTCATGCAGAAGCTATCTTTCATTGTGTCGAGTCGAGAGGCATGGCAAAGGTTACTTGAAAAATTCATTATTTTGATCTTAGACGCTCGCGTATAGATTTACGTATAGACAAATTTGCGGTCAGCATTTCAAACTCAAGCCTATTGTCCAGGTTAACGTGTCCTTATTAGACTGCGTTGCGACGTTCTACTGCTGGCCCATTTTCCGGAGGTTTGACGACACGAAAATTTTCTCGGATTCTTGGAGGCTCTTTTTCTGCAAATTGCGTAAAAAGGATCGCAGTGGTGGCATTCACAATAGCCTGCTTGCCCTCGCTACTGCGAGCAGGTCAGAGTAGTTTAACATTGATATGATGAACACCAATGATGAAATAAAAGTGCGTGATCCATCTATGTTCGCAAGTTAACGTTCAATAAGCTCAACATGTTAATATCAAACATACATAAAAAACCCTCCTTTATGTGCAAATCTTGCTATCAGGACTACACTTTACTAAATTCGTAGTTGCCGAAGAGCTGAGCTTTAACGGCTTTAACCTGTTAGTCGGTTCTCCTGCACGAACTTTTTCGGTTTAATATAGCACTCTGCCAGTCGTGTCATGTTGATAGAAACTCCATAGATCTATTAGTTAAATATAGAAATTGCGGAAGCATAAAGGTTGAGGTCATAAAGTTAAATCAATAAATAATGTATTCAGTTTAAACATACACTGTTGTCGACCATTCTGTTATGCTGATATGGTCGTTTCAGGAGCAGCTACCGAACACGCTGATGAAAGCTTTAAAGGCGCAAGAAGATGTCTCAAAGAACCTTTGTCTTATGCGGACATTTCTGTATAGTACTGCTGGTGAAATGGGCAATAACGACGCGCAACCGGATCCCCAGGTTAGTTAGCTGTACCAAGCAGATTTTCCTGTGCAGGGGCAGAATCTGAACATAGTTAGGTTTGTGCACCGACAGCTCGAACCTTGCCTGGTAGCACAAAGAAAATAGGACATGGTATTTATAGTATGTTCAAGCCATTTCCGAAAAACGAAAATGCTTCTAGCTTTCAACGAAGTCGGGAATCTTCTAAGTACATCGTTGTTCTAGGGTAATTTAAATACCCATTCGATTTCGGGTATTCCTCCTTCTTTGCTTTTTATAAGAGCCGCGGCTACTACGAAAGTCTTTAAGTTAGGGGCCTCGACTCGCGGTTTCTTCACTTACGATTTTCCTACGGAAAGGAGCATGTAAAGGAACAACCGTCAAAAGCAAAATTCATTTGTTGAAATGCATTAGATAAATTTTTCCCTGAATAGGCCAGTCAAAAGTGCTTCACAGCTTTCTGCTCGTGGGACTTTTCGGTTATTGTTATGGCAGCCATGAGGTGCGTAGACTCTGCCTCGTAGTTGCTATGAATCCCTCATACTTAGCTGCATTAAAAGGGCAAAAAAAAATCACGAGGCGCTTAGGGTGTATAGAAGTTGATCGTGTTGAGTAAAAATTGCTAAACGAGGAAACCGTAGCTAGTCAAAGCATATCGAACGAAGTTTTTCAAGATGCTGATTTGTAAATCTCGATAACAGTCACCGCGCGTCACATATAGCTACTTGGCGCTGTAGTGCGGAACTTAAACCGGTATTTGCAACTAACTGCTGCGGTATAACTCGCTAAATTATCAGCTTGCTTTGGCAGTACTTGTTTTAATACAGCTTCGAATGGAATCAAGGCTTCATTATATCTTTAATTACAATTTCATTAACATAATCATTAATTATAATCGCTCGTTTTAGTCTCGAACTTACAGCCATCTGATCGAATTCTTTTGTTAGAAAAGTTCAGCGCCACAATCTACTTTTCAGCATATCAAACAGAAAAAAACGTAATACAGAATAGACTTAAGCTGTCAGAACAGGTCGAATTGAGTTAGGTACTCAGTCCTAGTATTCTTATAGATACGTAAGGGGGTTTGGTTTGGGAACTCTGAAAACAACTAGAAGCATTTTCAGATATTTCCACAGGTAGGCTTAGCTTCATTATGAAAAATTTACCCCTAAAAAAGTCATACTTACGATTAACGAAAAAAAGAAACCATTCCGTGCTTTTGGAGAGAGAGAGAGAGAGAGAGAGAGAGAGAGAGCTGCGCAGCATTGTGGTGGTGCCGAGCATGTAAAGCAACCAATAAAGGGGTGCGAAATATGACTGATGGGGTCTGTACCACATGCTACCGAGTTTAGCTTAGGTATACCGCTACGACTGTTTGTGCGGCGCCCATTAGTTGAGACTGAGAAATATGAAAACATACAGTACGATCTCGTTAGAAGGACTTAAAATTTAAGCTAAAGATGTTAGTTAATATGCTAGTTAGACAGCTATAATAGTTAGACAGCTGACAGATATATCGAATAGCAATATCTGCACTCACAGATTAAATCCTGTTAAATACTTGTAATGGCTTTTACTACTTGTGCTCACTTTATATTATCGCTGCGTCGAGTGCTTGAGAACCTTTGCAAAACGGATTAATTTTTGACGTTAGATAGGTGAATACGTGTAATTGTTCATTTGTATGGAAATTCTGTAAAAAAATAACCGCAATCAGCAAATATGGACAGTGTGGAAATAAGCGTCGCAAATTTTTCTCTCTTCGATCAACTTCAAGCTCACTAGGGATAGAGTCAACTGAACAAATCGATTTGGTGTATTTCCGCGTAGAGCATGGTCAATTAATTTTCCCCTGAGCTTAGGAATAAGTCGTAATCCAGGTTCGAAATCAGGTTTATAAACACTTAACCGTTTGTTGAATATCAGCCGTCTGAAAAAACGTTTAACAGCAGCATGGGACGCAAAACTAGCGAGATTTATTCTAGCATTCAAATTTTAGTGGGAAAATAAACATATTCAATTGGTTCTATCCGTCCTAAATGATTTTAATAATAGTTTTCTTCCAATTCGTTATATGTGCAGATGTCAAAATTAGCTCAGGAAGTGTATAGCTCGCATCTGCTATTACTACTCGTTCAGAATCTATCGAAAATTGACTTCGAGGGACGCAAGGATGTCGTGTACATATTTACCCAGATTCTCCGCCATCGATCGGGCGAGAGATATCCGACTGTCGAGCATATTTACCTCAAGCCGGCAATACTGTTTCTGTTGCTGAGTGGCTACGAAAGGCCGGACATCGCACTTAGCTGTGGACAGACGTTCAGGGAGTGTACAAGGCATGAGAGCCTCGCCAAGGTCCGTAGTTTAGTTCTTCGGAATAGTTAGTTCCATATATGTGAAGTCGTCTATGCCCCAAACTGGGTACAACTGTATTAATGGTGCTTAGAAAGGTATCGTGAACTTGCCTACAAGATTAGTTTCTCGCAAATTATTAGCGATTGATTTTTTCCATTGCCCAATTTTGCGTTGAATATTGTAAATACTATTTCAGCCGTGAGATTATTTTCGTGTTATCACACCAGAGATGTTATTTTATTTTACAGATTGTGCTTTACTCGGATGACCTCTACAACTTGTTCAAGTACGTCGAAGCTTCGTCCGCCGATATCGCCGCGGATGCGTTTGCGTCGTTTAAAGAACTTCTAACGAGACACAAATCTACTGTAGCAGAGTTCCTAGAGGTCAATTATGATAGGGTTAGTGTATTTGACTGTATCCTTTTTATGTATACGTACGGAGGTGTGGCTTCAGTTGACAGTAATGCTACCCGACAAATGTCGTACTGATGGCAACTGATGCAAAAACACCAGGAATCCTTTTGTATCTTTTTCGTTGCGGTTTCTGCTCGTATTATTTTTGATGAGTTCATACGTATGCCAGTCAACAATAACACAAAACAGAAAATTACCGTTTCAGGTTTTCACACACTACCGAGCGCTATTGAATAGCGAGAATTTTGTGACGCGGCGTTTGGCTCTTAAGTTACTGGGTGAACTTCTACTTGACCGGCACAACTTTAACGTAATGACGAGGTTAATAATATCCAGTTCTATAAGGACTTGACATTACAACTGTAATACATGGCAAAAAAACTCTCAACCGTAAAATGAGTTAACGACAGCAGTTACTGAATATATATGTGTGCAATTCTGTCGTTGGTGTTTTTTTAGATATATCTCAAATTCAGAGAATCTGAAACTTACTATGAACATGCTGAAAGATAAATCCCGAAACATTCGACTTGAGGCTTTCCATGTGTTCAAGGTAAGAAAATATATCGATAAAAGTAGCATAGTTGTACATAATTATATATATATATATAGACATAATATATATATATATATATATACGCGTATAAAAAAAACGCGCTAACATTTAAAGTTTCCATATCTAATCGTTTGCCTGTGCACTCGTTCTTAATCTGTGCCACGATATATCCAAAATGCTCACAGCCCGTTTATTACTTACGTTTTGCCATCACAGATCTTCGTGGCTAATCCCCACAAGCCGAAGCCAATCCTCGATATACTTTTGCGCAACCGCGAGAAGCTCGTCGAGTTCCTATCAAAGTTCCAATTAGCGAATGAAGTTGACTCCAATTTAGCCGAGCAGTTTAACGATGAAAAGGCGTATGTCATCAAACAGATTCGTGAACTCAAGTCGATACCACTTCCAGTAAGTGGAGCTGGTGGCGGTGGCGGCGGCGGCCTCAATCAGGGGCCGCCCCTTCCGCCACCAAACCCTGCGGTCGATCAAAACGGCTGAACTCGCATCCGAAAATGTTTCCCCAGCCAGCGGCAACTGAACGCTTGCCACAGCAGCTTAATAATGGCTCTGATGATAACAAATGTCAAATGTGATCGTATGCTGCTATGTAAGTGTGAAGAAAAAGATACGTGTAGGCGAAGTTGGAGAGAACACAGGACTTCATCTATATCAAGGGTAATCCAGTGCTAAAATACTGGCGTGAAACGCTGCAAAATGTGTGGATGATCCCCGTATACAATATATATATGATTTAGATACACACACGTATTTACATACATACGTGAGCATGACCGTCAACAGTCACAAGCTTGTTTACAGAACCGAATCATTTCAACAGAACACATTATAGTAACTATTAGAAGTTAATGGCTTTCGGGAATACCGGTGAGATCAACTACGACCGTTTGAAATGCTATATACAGATGCACACACAAAATGGCACGTCTAAATTGTTTCTTCGACTCTGTTTATAAAGTTGTATCGAAACACACGGAGATATTTTAACGAAATATCTTGTATGCGTCGCATAGTTTAATTTCTGACAATAGTGTGTATTTAATATAACCGGCAGTAATTTCGTCCAAGACCCAAACAGTTAAATAGCCATCTATATAATATTCCTTTTTTCTTCGAATATACAATGTGCTCATAATAACTATCGGTCGAGCGAGATTGGCTGGTGTATTATCGAAAGGCGCTACATAAAAAATACAACGAAATTAAATTTTGCAGTAACAAAGGGGCTCAAAAGGGCCAAAAGTGCGCAAACTCAAAAAATACACTCGACATTTAATGTAGTCCTTTCTAAGATGGTCTTTAGTTTCTCTATCAGAAACCTAGGTATATCGAAATCTTTTTCAAATAATTTTATTAAATTTTCTCCTTGAATCTAAATTCTATTGAGGATCTTTCGGTTCGCCTCAAAAAGATTGCTCCCAGATTCTCCTGAGGTCTCATAAACTGATGATAAGGTAAATCATAATTTTTGAAGAAAAATAAAGATCTGGTGAGTATTTGTATCGCTTTAAGAGGAGTGTATAACAGCTGGTTTTCGTTCAGATTTTGAAATCGACCGCTGTTCACTGTGACAAGTTTGTCACCTTAACCTAAAAATAACTGGCTTTTATCCTGTACAAAAAGCAACAAATAACTGCATGCCCATTATAACAAAACAATTCGAAAAAGTTCCCTAACTTAAACACACCGTATACTATGATGATAATGATATTTTGATTTTACTTTACGCATGCGTACAGCCTTCTACTCGTACAATGGGTATCGTATCGTCTGTGGACGATATAATTCGTCGACCCATAGGTGAGTGAAGTTTTTCTATTATTATTATAAAAACAATACAAAAGCATATAAAAAGGCTGTGCTTAAATAATTGTTAAGCACATAATTAAGTATGTGAGCACTACTTTAATCGCCGGTGAAATAGGAAAAACGAAGATGCAGGACCTTTGTATACGTAAATTGACTCGGTAAAAACTAGAGGCAAATAAGTAGACGACGAAGAAAAGGGACGACTTGGGAAAAAAGGATCAGCTCATAAAACAAAAAAAAAGGCAGAATGAATATCCATACGGTACAGATGAAAAGAAAACATAAAGAAGATGGAAATGAAGAGCCACCGCATAATGTTGGCATATTGACCTTAGGACCTACTACGTATCTTATTACCTAAACGCTGTGTACAGCGGTGCACGTTCCTGTGCATATCCCTATGGGTGAACGTAAAGAGGCAGCGTATAACACAGTAAAATGACGATAGTAATAATAATCACAATTATATATTGCAAAATACGGTCCTCGTGGCGTCGGTGATGTCAAGTTTGTCGCCAGCGCCACGAGTCACATCACAATGCCTTATTCAACTCTGTTGTGCTGTCCCAGGGCCGACGCAACAAAATGCAATGGCGCGAAAAACGGGTCACGTACAGAGCGAGAGGGATAAAAATAGGAGGGAAAGTAGTAGATGGGAGTTCGTCATCTCAAGAGGAATCATGTCGCAAGCCCATAAAAAGGCGACTGCAACCATGTTAACCAGATTCGACTGATTTTGGCTGTCTGATCTTCCAGTAAACGATTCTCCGATCTATGATCCGCGTTAAACAGAAATGTGCCACCTTATCTATCTGTACAAAATACAAATGTAAGAAAAGTATAGTCGCCTATACAGTGCTTATTTTACTATACTTATGACAGGGAACTGTTCTATATGAAAACACATAATGAATAAAGCAGTGATAGGCTAGAGAAAGATAAGCACTCTAATGGTGGCAACGATAAAATCTACTACATACTAGTTATCATTAGTTGTTATCCATTACTATTTCTCACTTCAGTTACATTTTGACCTACTACATATTGTACATGTCCTAACGGTCCAAGCTAACGTGAATTCTGTGAAATCCAACTGGCAATTGCCACACTTGCTTCGGATTAATGATGTCCTGCTGAGATCCTTCTTACTCTTAGCCGACAGATTAGAGGACATTCAGTCGCGGTAAATAGGACATAAGTTTATATATATATATATATATATACTTCGATAGAGGCAAGCTAAATGAGATAATCCACAGGTGTATATTGTTTTCTGATTCGAATAGGCTCGCCCTATCGTAGGAACTGACCCACTCGAAACGAGATTTTTGTCACAGCACAAAAGTAAACAGATCGCAACCTTTTCATGATCGATAAATATGATTATCATACAAATATCAATATGTAAAATATACATGTATCAAACTATAACGAGGTCGTATACACATATAATTATTACTGCGCAAAATGAGAAGTGCTCGATTTTCCTCTCTGCCCGTTAATGTAGTCCAAATACGCAACAATGTATTGTCAGAGATTATCCTTTAAGATTACTAACTATTATATTGGTTTAGACGTAAGGCTATTTGAAGAACAGGTGGTTTAGGCTTCATCTTGCGGTGAGTTTTGTGGTAATTCACGAGCTAAACCTTAAGCAATCTGGGTCACGTCAGACGCTGCAGCAGCCCAGCCCAGCCCAGCCTTAGCTTTAGGGGTGCCTCCGAAAATAAGGGCACACGATCGTAGATGTCGACGACGGTCTAACCTTATTACTGCATCACGTGCTTCCAAGCTGGTAAACAGCAATTCATGACAGAGTTCCCACATGTCGCAATAGTAGATATATACACAAAGCAATAACTAATAAGGTAATTCCTCATAAACTGTAACTGTATTCTAATTAGCACATCCGTCCACGAGAGATTAATTTCGCGACTGTTCGTTGCCTATGAAAAAGCTGGGCCTTGTAACACGGTCATTTCAAGTTAAGGTCATATGTCGCCTATCTAACGTGTACGTTATGTTTTCAACTATTTTGTAAACACAACAATAAAAGCTGAATACTGTACATGAACAGGTTAATTACTTTTAATAACGAAAGCACAGAATATTTTAAATTGAAGAAAGTTTAATGATGTGGTACCGGTAACGTAGAATATATTTTGACTACCGATCACAGTAAAGCAGACGACCCTACAAAAACGATCTGTGAACAGCTTTATGCGAATGTAGGCATTTCAATATAATTGCCGGTCCACTAATATGCAAACCTTAGCCGCATTTGGGACTTAAAACGGCAACAGTCACGAGACCCGAACGAACTATCATCGCACAGGCACAAAGCTACTGATATTTTAATCAAAGTTGACACATGATTGAGGTATATTTTATTAATTGATAATTTGATATCAACAGGCGTTAGATTTTTGAACATCGTGCGACATTGAAAGACAGCATGGTTCTAGAAAACGTAGCCAACGTAGGAAACGTAGAAAAAGCCAGCTAACTAAAGTAAGTTGTAGATAGTAATACTAAGTTTTACACTATCTAGGTCTTAGTTTATGCAACGTTAGACACTGTTCTGAATCTTACGGAATTTTGTTATTTATTGGAAAAAGCTGTATAGCTATGTACCTCTACATACCTACAGCTAAGTATGAAATAAAAAATAAATAATATTCTTAACCTGTTAATTTTGCTCACGACTCTTAGAATAAAAACATAATAGGCTTAAGGAGCCGAAAGTAAGCGACAGTAACTGATGTTTTCCGGTAACGCTTACCGTGATCCCCTCTTCACCAATAACAAAAACACCAAAATATACATATATATAATAAACGTTTGCGTTTTTCGAGTTCGATTAGCCTGACACATACAATTGAAAATTTTACAATCAAACTACATTTAGTTCGGGCGTTAGATTTGTCTATCATTTACCAAGATGCCTTTCATGCTGCATCCAATTTCGAACCTATGCCCCTACACATACTAAAAATGAATATGAAATCAATATATAATAGAATTATTTAAATAATTTATTATAATTTTAATATTATAATTCTTAAAAACATTGCATCTGGTATCTAATGACTTTACAAGGTAAAAGGCAACGCACTGGGCGGAAACATCGGACGCAGCAAATTGCATCTTGCCATTTTTATACAGATCCTTCTCAACTGGCTTCTTGTAGCCGTGCGCACGGGGTACTCTATCCGCTAGGCGTCAACGTTGCAATTGTTTGTGTTGAAGGTTAGAGATTTTGTCGCGCAACAGATGGAGGCTTTGTAAACCGTTCTCAGTGGCAATAGGTGCATTTCGGGTGGCACTTGATTCCTTTTATCCCGCACCTGCATCCGCCTGAAGTATCTCCACGACCCTGTAATCGAGGAAAGATAAAGGAATGAAACAACATGTAGAAATCAAATGAAGATGTTGCATTTTAGAGACGTGACCCACTGAATTTAGGGTCTGAAAAAGCGATTGGAAAAACATTCGTTAGCCCCATAACAGGTGGCTGTCTGTTGTTAAATGTTAGGTACACTAATCGAAACCCGCTTTATTATAGCCTACAATTTGCCGCGTTCGACGTTTCCGCCCAGTGCGTCGCCTTCTACCTTGTAAAGCCACTAGATACTTCCTAAAACCTTCTATTTCAGTATGTAGCCTCTTGCACTGTAAGATTTCTACCTGCGCTATTAACAAGAACTATTCAACCATTCACAAATTGCGGTACAACCTTTACAATTAAGGTAAGATCTAATAGGTGTAAGTTGTTTTTAAATAATAGTGGATGCCAACGACGAATTCAGAAGCGAATGCATGCAAACAAAAGCTTACCAGAGGCCCCCAACGAGGTCCTTTTGTTACCCAACAGATCTCTGTCTTACACATCGAACATTGGACCCAGTCGCAGCCCCATTTGCGAATCAAGATAATCCTACATTGGGGGCAATGCATAGCGTCATTGCAGCGAACCATATCCTAAAATCATTATATTATTTGCGTTAATTGCCTCGTAGTCTGTGTGATTTAGGTAACTTCATAAAACTTACATTTACGTTTACGGTGTGCTGTGCATGTTTGTTCGGATTGTATCGATTTTTCTCGCCCGTTTGTGATTCCCACGTTACAATACCAGACTGCTGAGACGTACATTGAAAGGTGGTCATAGTAAAGAAAGATATTCACCGTTTGCTAGGATTACATAATACTAGAGTATCCAAATAGTGGGAACATAAGGCACAATAAGTAAGTTTTCTAAATCTTGGGTAAAGTGATATTGTAATTTTATACATAATTGTAAACTTAATAGAAAATTATATTTACCTCGAGAAACGCTTTAGTCTTTTTTGCGTCCTCGGTAAGCTCAGCGTCCAGCTCAAGGTGATCCTGATACTGAAGGCAGTTCAAAGGATGGTGAATTGCCTGACAGGTGAGACAGTTCCGCTTTGTGCAAACGGGGCAGTCAAAATTGTTGACCTGTAATCGTAATCAATATTTAGCTCTTAAGAATTCTAGTTACTAACACACGACTCATATCGCTAAAAGTAATGGTACTTGTACACGAAACTATGAGGTGAAATCTAAAACTTACATTATCTTCGAAGAAGCACCATCCCGGGCAATCTGGCGTTTTGCAATGAAACGAATTTTTAGCAGCTGTTTCGGCTTGTTTCATACTGCGTTTCAAGTGTTTTTCGTATACGTCCTCAGACACCAGCTTTGAGATGGAAACAAACACATTCAGTCCTTACAGAATATGCGCTTCATTCGAATTCTATATTTGAAATACTTTATATCACAACTGAAAATGATATTAAAGGGAACACTACGAACCGGAGCGTTTATCTAGCATCGCAGTTACTTACCGCCTTGATTTCTCTCTCTTGCAATAGACTTTCGCAGGAATAGTCGTCGTTCATGAATGGGCAGTTCACCGTAGCATCCGTCGAGAAGCTCACAGCGTTTACGAGGCAGTCTTTGCAGAAACTATGTAAGCAATCTCGTAACACGACGCCTTCCGCCGGCTCCACAGGCATCAGGCATACCGGGCACTCGAAGCGGTCGCTATTCGCAACAATGTCGTGCTCGTCCAGCTGCATTAACTTTAGGTAGTCCTTCGGACTTTCCGCCAGTGAACGCAGAGTTTCCAGAGCTTCATTGAGGTCAGCCTTAACCTCCGCAGCCTTGAGAGGCCGTTCCACGATGTCAGCCGTGTGCTTAGCTTCTTCGAACAGGTTTCTTGTCGCGGCCACCTCTACGTTAAATATTTCTCGATCACCCTGTTCTCGCTTCTTAGTCTCACATCGCGAAACCCAAGGTTGAATTGTGACAAGCGGTTTGAATGGAACTGCTGGAGGGTTAGTTGTTTTCAGTTTAACTATGTTCGCTTGCTTCGGCCTGGCGCCAGTCTCCATATGCAAAACTGCTCGTTGAGGCTGCACAGCCAGTGTCGTCTCGGATATGCATCGAGCCGGTTCCTCGACGACATGTTTCATTTCCATTGCTTTAATAGCACCTTCAGCCTTAAATGCGCTGCTGACTTCCGCAGGACGAAATATTGCCGTGGTAGGTCTCTCGCCTCGTGTTTCTACAAAGCCATTAGCCTGACCTTCGCCATTTTGCCTATAGATAACCGACCCAGGTCGGTCCTTGCTTGTAGAAGGCGCATTAGGATCATTTAAGCCTAACTCATCTGTGATATGGCCGACTTCATCACCATCAGACAATTCGAACATTTTTTCGTTCACCTCAAGACTATTAACGGATGTCGTATCACTTCCGCTCTCGCTTGATATATCAAAGTCCTCTTCGACGGCTAGGTCCGCCGTTAAATTAGTAACAGCATTGCCTTCAAAAGAGGGATTGATATGCCAAATAGCTTCGGCTAACGGTGGAGTTTTAGAATGAATTGGTTTTGGCGGACTAGGGCTGTTCTCACACACAAATATAGGCCTAGGGATCTGGCTTTTTGCTGACGGGCTTCGTTGCATGGGGGACAATGACCTATTGTCTGAGACGCTAACTGGCATGCTTGCAGGTTGAAGCGACTTGGCAAACGTAGGGCTTAGCGGCGGACTTCCGCTGACGGACCGTGATTTAGGGGAAATAGGAGGTTTCGAACAGCTAGCCTCGGGACCCTGTTGTTGGGCGCCAAGCCGATCTCGCGTTTGAGACAAATCAAGCGAGATCTTATCGCCCGTCACTTTGTTTATGCTTAGGCGGTCCAAGTTTACAATGTCGTCTAAGCTTCCTTCAAATAACTCGTCATCCGCCTCATTTCCCGTTACGCTGTTCAATGATCCGCACATCACACACTCAAGGCCTGCTCGTCTGTTAAGCATCCCACAGAGGTCGCATTTCCAGCCTATAAAAAACCGAAAGAAGTTACTTCGTTAGTGATTTTGTTTACCGAGCTGACATTCAAAGACAATTTGTTTTACTATTCCAATCATACCCTTTAGTGTGTCCTGGCTTTTGAGGAGCTTGTTGAGCTTATCCACACCTTGATCAGTTTGCAGCTTAATCACCTGGCGGCGTTTACGGACTCTAGCCGTAGAAGAAGCAAGCGATGAACTTTGAAGATCGGCTGTTGTATGCCACATTTCGTCAGAATCCACTGATTCGGCACGCTGTAACGGTGGTGTTGCTGGACGAGCTTTGTTTTCGGGAAGAATATGTCGAATGCTGCTAGGAAAACTTTCAAGAAACTTCCTATAATGATAACAGTGCGTAGAAGGAACCACATATTAACTTTTACAGTGATAAAAATTAGACTTCGTCAGGTATCAGTTGATCTACTTTCGACAAAGAGGGAACTTCATAAATACATACTTTTCTAAAGTTCAACCGAACAAAAATGTGTGACAATTACTTTGGCAATGATTTCGGCGTTCCGGGATAGCGTCCGCCAGAATATTTCGAAGAGCTGCCAAGGTACAGAAAGAGATTCGCATCATTTTTATCGACTCCGAGCTCGTTGAGAGTGCGGTCATTATCAACGGCAAGCCCCTTTCCAATTACCCAGCGCTGTCGGTCTTCTGGGAAGCGATAATCAGCTTGGATTTTTTGCTTCAGTTGACAGAGTTTAATTGCGGGATTTAAATTTAGCCGAATCGGGCCAATGTGAGATACCTTGTCCTCAACGTATAAGTTGACCCTAGAAAACAGAGTTTCACTTAAGCGAGTAGAATTTTGCAGCTGTTACCTATGAACCCCTGATCAAAAAAGCCATGCAGTTAACCGAGGGTCCGACATTGACATACGTTATTGTAGGAAGTTTTTTCTTGTTGAGAGCTAGCTGCCTGGCAAGACTTGCGGCTCTATCATGTTCTCCTTTGGATATGGCTGATTCTAACTGTTTGTAAAGCAATTGCCTGCCTCCTGTCGGCGAATCAGGATGAATGGGTGGCCGCTTATCTGAGCCAGTCGATCCTGTTGCAAACAAATATTTATATTAGGCCAGTAGGTGCAATTGTTACTAGCCACTAGATCAGAGCTGCCTATCGATGATATTTACAAATTCGTTTATTTTCAGTAGTCTCTCGTAGCAGATTTTTCTCGTATCTCGACGAAAGAAGAATACAGATCTTATAGCTAGTTCGAAATGAATCAATCGTAAATACGTTTTACTACAACGCTTGTAACAATGAAACTAAACGCACATAGAATCAATGAACTTTGGCAGCATTCTTATCTTGAAGGGTTGCGGGTCCGCTCAAGCATGTTATCATCTCAGTGTAATAGTAGCGAAGCAGCGATTACCATTCACCGGTTACCTATTGCATTGAATATAGTTTCCATCCGACAAACTCACCTTTGCTCGCGATGGACGTATTGCTTTGGGACTTGAGAATATCTCTGAAGCTCATAGTGGCACCTGACGCAACTCCATACGAGCCAGACGACGCGTTTGCTGTCGATGCCGTCGGACCATTCAGCGTCGGCTCCTCGAACGAACGACTGTGCCGGTTAGAACGGGGCCCAGAACCCGTGCTTCCACCTGCACTGTTTCGACCTACGGACCCAGCTCTATTTTTGGGTTCGTAGAACGCTCTCCGCCTCTCAAACTCAAGCCGATACTCTGACACTGTCGAGAGGCCAACCAGTTATGTAGTTTTGTGATAGCCATTTCGAAATGGCAATCGTTCAGGTTTGATGTGACGATAAAAATAGCGAGAATCGACAAAACCGATGGGAAGTAGCGATGGGCCGAGACAAGCAGAACCCATCCAGTGCCCCAGGCAGGACCAACGACGCCGAGTGACGCACAAGAACGCAGCAAAATCAGTCACAGCGATAGCACGGAGACACAACACCCGGCCAGTGGTCGTTATAGTCATCGTTGCAATTATAGTAGAATAAGCAGTTGTGGCAGCAACGGTAGGCCCAATGGTGAATCAGTCCGCCAATGGAAACGCAAAAGAAGACAAACCTCCACTTAGGAAGCGCCACAAAACGCAATAACAGGAACAACAGCTACCAGTAATAAAGGCGATTGCTTCTACGAATATTAGATATCCATTCGCTGACACACAGTCGGAAGCAAGCGCCAGTAAAAGACTCCTACTGACCTCACAGAAAATGAGAAGTGGTCTGCATATCTCTGTGCATGTGTGTGTGTCTGTGTATGCGTATGCGTATGCGTGTGCGTGTGTGTGTGCATGT